>NW_027398358.1:0-11869 GCF_003265705.2 Callorhinus ursinus
AAAAAAAAATCTAAGCCCCCAGCACTTGGCTACTCTGGGTAAAAGTCATTAATAACAACAATAACTAATGTTTAGAGAGTGTTTCATTATATGCCAGATACTGTCCTGGGCACTTGACATATGATCTCACTGAACCTTCACAACTATCTTCTAAGACCGTGGTTCTCAACCAGGGACCATGTTGACCCCAGGGTCCATCTGGCAATGCCCGCAGATACTCTTGAGGGTCACATCAAGTGGGGGTGGTCCTGGCATCTAACAAGTAGCAGCGAGAGCTGCTGCTAAACGCCCTACAATGCACAGGACAGGCCCCCACAACCAAGAATTATCTGCCTCAATGCCGACGGCGCTGAGCTTCACAAGCCTTGTTGTAAGGTAAATAACCTCCATCCTCACCATCTCACAGATGAGGAAAATGAGCTTGTCCAAGATCACGCTGCTTCCAGAAAGCCCTAGTACAGAGCCCAGGCTTCAGACTCAGCCCATCATTAATTTAGCACATTAATTCCTCTGCGCTAGCCTCTCCCAGGTGGGCAGGTGGATGGGGCCCTGCCCTGCCAGAACACAAGCTTATCAGGGAGATGAGAGGTACAATGACACGGAAGAGGCAGGAAGGGCGTCTGAGCGCTGCAGAAGCACAGAGCGGCCCCTCCGCCAGCCAGGGGGGCCCTCAGGGGGGGCCTTGAGGAGGAGGAAACGGAAGGGGAGGTAAATGAGAAACAAGTGGAGGAAACCAGAAGAAGCACGTGCCAGAAACTAAAGGAATCTCGGTGACCCTGGAGGCCGAGGGCCATGTCTGCTACCACGAAACTCCTGGCTTCACTGCCCAGGTAGCTCTAGAAAAGGCACCTAAGGGCCTCTAGGGGACTACTTACAGCTCCTCAAAACCTTCCGGGCCCCAAAAGGGGTTAGACCCAGTGTCAGAAAATGTCAGCTTACCTAAGCTAAGCCCCTTTGCGTCTCTCCCAGGTGAGCATCCCATGTGTTTCTTGCTGAGCAGAGAGAGGATTTGGGAAGCTCTCCCCCTCCGCACCCTGCCCGGCCGCAGAGCCTGCGTGGTGAGTGAGAGCACCGCACAGGCGGCCTGGCTGGGGTGGCGAGCCCGGTGGGAAATGCCGAGTCCTGCAGCCTTACAGCGTCAGCTCACTGAGTCCCCGGTCCTGCCACGGTATGAAGGCGGGTCAGGGAGGTGCAGATAAAAACCAACACTCAAGGACACCCAAGGCTGGGCTATCACAGCAGAGAGGAAGAAGAGGCTTTGGGGCAATGACACCAGGCCTAGGTGTGAATCCTCAGGCCCATTTTTTGACCTCTGTGAGCTCCGCCACTCATCTGCAAAAGGGAGGTTCGACCCACTTACCTGGCAGCATTTAGTTGTGACAAATGAATGCAATGTCACAAGGTCCAAAAAATAATCAACATATGAATTTCACAGTCCCTTTCCCTCCACTGGCTTGCCTCTAGAAATTTCTGCAATCGCCTGCAAGCTGCCTGCCCCTCCTCCCCTGAGTACCTGCAAATGGTTGTCACTAGGGAGGGGGAGGAAGGGCAGAGGAAGGGGTGAGGTGGAAGTCAGCCCAATGTTTCCCATTTCCCAAAGTACAGAGTAAGTTCCACAAGGGTATGCAAGATGGTCTGCAATGGCCCACATACCAACACCCGCCAACTGTTTCTATTGTAATAGACAACTCTCCCAAGTAAACCACAATTTGAGTATTTGGATTTATATTTGTACTGTAAGTATGTCTAAATGCATATTACATTGTTTACGAAACTCGTGATCTCTTACATAGTGTTGCTCAGGATGGGATTCGGGTAGTGTTTACAGATAAAGACATAGTTGGCTATGATGAAACTATTCAGTAAATGGGTCACGGACACAACACCATCATCAGGGACACACATGAACGAGTGAAGTTTGAGAAAATCTAGCCCAAAGGTTTTCATCGTAAAGAGAAAAGGACTGGAAGAGAGGAAAAACTGGTCAGGAATGGGGCAAGAGGGGAGAAGCTGCTGTCCATCCATGTGAGTTTACAGAAGGGCACAGGTAGAGTCAGGATTCGCAAAGAGGCTGGCTGTGCTTCTGGTGCGGTTTTCTCTGGTGCCTGAGCATTCTCTCTGGACACCACAGCGACTGGCACTGAATTCCCCCCGCGTTTTTCAACCTTGGCACCACAGACCTTAGAGCCAGATGATTCTGGCCTGGGTCCGCCCCATCACATTGTAGGATGTTTACTGGCATGCCTGGTCTCTACCCACTAGAAGCCAGGAACACCCTCACAACACGACACATGGCAATGGCAACACGTCTCCAGACACTGATGTCCCGGGGTGGGGGAGGGCAAACCCACCCCCAGCGGAGAACCACTGCAATACGCTCATCCTTTCTCTGCATCTTCTTTCTTTGTGATGCCACACTGAGACTGAACCAAGTGATTTATGCAGGCTGCCAAGGGATGTGTGCAAACATCCTATCGAGGAGTCTTGAGAATACAAAGTGCTCAGAAAATGGTGTTGTACTAGGTCAAATAATCTCTCATTCAAGAGGACACCCACAGCATGGTGAGGCTTGCATGTCCCCTTCTCACACCACTTGCTCAAGTCCTCGAGGATGGGCTGAGTGGCCCCCGGTCCACCTCCCAGAGAACTTACTACGTTGCGTAACTGTTCTGTGAACTTCTCTCTCTTTTCTGCCAGTGAGCCAAACTGAAGTTAGCAAGGTGAAAAGGGTGCCAGGAGACTCAACAAATGGAAGCATGGGCCTCTGACACGGGAATTGGCAATTAGCTGCACAGACATAGAAGAAAACCCTCATTCCCAGAATTCCCGTGTGATCTTTTTTTATCCATTCTCTGAGGTCATACAGACCTGTGTTCCAAGCCTGCATCTTCAACTTGCTGCATAAAGAATGTAAATTTTCCTAAACCAAGTAGAAATCTGGCAGCCACTAAACTGGGACTTTATTTTATAATTAAATTGTTTTCTTTGGCAGGATGGGAGCTCCCTGAGGGGTTGGAAGCTCTTCTATTTCTCAATCCACTTGTGAAAATTCATTATACTTATTTATGTACTTTTTAAACATACAGGAAAGTTCTTACAAATTCTCTGCTTTGCCAGGTTTTGTGACAGGCCACGCAGAAAGGATGTCTACCCCAGAGCCAACAGTCGGCTGAAGTGGAAAAGCAGAATGGGGTGAGTTGCTCTAGCCAAAGAAATACATTTCCCATATGATACCTGCAGAATCACCTCAGTTCTCCAAACACTTTATAGGCTACACATCTGACCTGGGCAATATAGATACATGCATGTTCCTGGCAGTGTTTTCTTTGTTTGTTTTTAATTGTGGGGGGAAAAGGTCCTTCCTTGCACTTACTGTGTTTACGCTCTGACATGTGCTGATTTTGAAGAGGTTGACACATCCCACTCAGCACCAGAGGGAACACAAGAGCAATGTCACAGATGGTCCTTCACAAAAGTGGCTTTGAAGGACTCTGTTTATCAGCAAAGGAAAGGCTTTGTTGTGTGTGTGCCCCACCCTGAAAAGACTGGGTGGCCAAATGGAGGAAACTTGGAGCTGAAATTTGGGAGAGCCCGGGACTAGGCACGGCTCTAGGCTCGTGTGACCCTGAGCAAGTCTGTCACCGTCTCTGGGCTTCAGGCACACGCCGGTACGAGTGGCAGAGCTTGACTTGGTGGGTGTTTTTTAACCCTTGTCCGTGTCCGTGGCAGTCACAGGTAGCCACTGCTTCAGCACCGTGGCTCACGTGGCACAGACCCCACCTCCATATCAGCCACAAGGCAGGTGCCTGGCCCACACCTGACCATCTGTGGATCCTCCACCTCTTGGGCACAGTAACCATATCTGTGGCCCAAGGCAGCCCAGGGAGACCCCATACCTGCTCTGGAACCACGGAGAATCACAGGCCCTCGTGCCCCAGGAACTCTGGTTACCAAGCTGCCGGGGCTGCAGGAGGGAGGAACCAGTGTGTGTGAGGATGAAGCCATCATCAAAGGAAGCAGGCAGAAGAAAGAGAGAAGACTGCTGTTGTTAATATTTGAGCACCTGCGTCCTACTATGCCTGAAGCTAGTCCTAAGTCTGGTCTTTCGGTTACTGAGCTACTGCCACTTAGAAGCAACAGCATTCTGACAAATATTATCAATTCCTCAGGGACCAAGCGGGGGTAGAAGTCAGGTGGGGGTTGGGGGGAGAAGGGCAGAAAAGTAAGAACAGAGAAGGACTCTGAGCTCCAAGCTCAATGAGACCAGCTCCGGTGTGATCCAGTGTGCATACTGGGTTTACATATAAGATCAGATTTGCAAAAACAGCTGAAAACAAAGACAGACCACTAGAGTAGATGATCCAAGGAAACCTCTGGTCTGCCCTTGTATTATACTAAGGGTAAGGGTAAAGCAAGCAGAACTGCAAGGAAACATTTCTAATTAAGGGATGAAAAGGAAGGTAGAAAACCGGACAACCAAGCCAAAGTTTCCAGTATGCTGGGCCAGCCATTTCCTCTTCAGTGATCCCTCCATCTTTAGATGCACCTGTCTCGCGCACTGCTCTTATGCTATCATCACTGGAGAATACGATGATGTTAACGCACTCTGCGTTTTCTTAGCAGCCAGATTCAGAGGGAAAGACATGCCCATGTCAGGCAGACGCTCCGAGAAACGGCCGGGAATTGAATGGATCTCAGGAGTCTGGGAACAGACGGCAAAGAGCAGAGTGTCTGCAGAAGGAACAAGAAGGGTCTGGAAGTCTAGTGGGGACAAAATCTGAAATGCCTGTGGTCACCAGTGCTTGGAGCAATGGATCTGCCCTTTGGGGGTGGGGGCAGCAACAAAGTGCTGAGTCCTACCTCAAAGTGGTCCCAGGGCATGGACTTGGGGTGCCCACAGGGGGGGAGCAGGAAAGGTTCAAACTTTATTCATGTCTGCCAACTCTTCCCATCCCTCGTCCCCTCTTCCCCTCCCCTAACTGGGAGCACTGTGAGGAGGCAGGCTCCAGCTGACTTCCCCAAGTCCAACCCAGTCCTGGCCCAAAGCAGGCACTCGGAAAACATCTGAGGAGTGAACGAACGGATGTGAGCCGACAGTCCCTCATCTTTAACTCATTCAAACAGAGCAATGTTGTAGCACAGGGCCCAAGGTCATGAACTTTAGAAGCAGGCAAGACCTCCTGAATTCGGCCCAGGGCCCTGCTTCTCATGGCCTCTCACCTGAGACAGTAATTTATTTCTGTTTCCTCACCAAGAAAAATGGGAATACTCGCACCTAGGTCAAGCACGGTTGAGACGTTTCAATGAAATAAAACTAATAAGACGCTATCGTGGTGGTTGGGGCCCCTCAACATCATTCCCACTGCTAATATTATCATTAAAGAAAATTAGTGGGTCATCTCGTTCCATTCTGGGCACACCCCACGGGGCTTCTCAGACAGGAATATGCACCCACAAGTCCCTGGGGATCTTGCTGAGCTGCAGATTCTGATTCATGGTGCTGGGGTGGAGCCTGGAGCTCTGCATTTCTAACAGGTGCCAAGCTGACACCCTTGCTGCTGGTCTCAGAACCACACCTCGGGTGGCGAGGCCTCCCACGACTGAGACATCAGAAATAAGGACAAGACAATTCTCCACAGCTGAAAGTCACAGTTTAAGGTGAATTCTTGACAAAATAATATCACTGATTCCATCCCAGGAGGCCAAAGGAAAATCAAAAGGGATGGTGAGCAGGTGAAATCATCTTGATTATTTCTTCTTAAGGAGTCATTTCCCAGGCCCCCTTCTAGCACAGGCAGCCTCCCCCCACAGAGCAGCCACTTGTCCGGGATGAAATGAAGCAAGCAGGTGAGTCATTGGCGTGGCAGACATGGGCAGGAGTCCCCTGGAAGACAGTCCGCTTTCTGAACACCCACGACGGAGACAACTGCATCCATCAGAAAACTCCAAAGGCAGTAAAAACAGGCTGGGTAGCAAGCAAGGCTGTGGTGCCTCCGGGGAACAGAAAGGCGAATAAGGGTGACAGAAGACTTCTAGAATCATCGTCACTGGTTCTACATGAACCAGAAGCACTCAGAGCCATGGTTCTCAATTTTGGAGGCACCTGGCAAAACTTCAAAAATTCTGATTCTGGGTCCTAGCCACCAGAGAATTTAATTGTCAGGGAGTGCAGCCCCACGGCACAGAGTTGTTTTTTTTTTTTTAAGCTCCAATGTGATGTTTTGGGTATTTGGAATCAGGTCAGGATTGAAATGCCATCAGTCCTGGGTGATGCTCACCCCTCTGCGCCTAGAGTCTCCCATCTATGAAATAAGAATAGAAACTGGCCTCAGGATAATGATGAGTGTCACAGATAAAAAGTGCAAAGACTCTACTCAGTATATGGCAGTCATTCCCGGGCATCTTCTTGCCTGAATAAGACCTCATCTTCTTTAACCTGATCTTACCTAAAGTCCCGAGCCAATTTACCAGTCATCCGCTTCGCAATTGCTTATTTTCCAAAGACGTTATTAGACTTCAAATATCCCACTCGGCACATACACTGCATACTCCCTTCTGAGCCAGCCTGTTCTCCACATCAGCATCTTCTCTTCCACCCTCACAAATATTGGTTGAGTGTTTAATATGGACCAGCTACCATACCTGGGGCTGGAGAAGGAACACTAAACATGACAGCCCTGTCTTCAGGAAGCCTGGTGGCAAGTGGAGAGACTGCCCTGGGACAAGCAAGGTCCAGATTCCCTTTCAAAGTGAAAGTTGGCAGGAAAGGAACACACAGCTCCAGGCAGATTGATCTCTTCGCTGTGTCTCCATGGCACAATCACTCAGCCATTCCGTGCCTTGGTTTTCTCTGTAACATGAATGGCTCTTGTTCTCACCAGCCACCCTTGAGTGGGTAAGTGCGCCAAAAAGGTACGAAGGAACACTCCATCAAGTGGATCCGAAAACTGCTCCAGACTTCCCTCCCACAGTCAGATCCCTTCCCCAACAAAGGAAGAGAGAAGGAAGCAATGGCAAACAAAGCAAACAAGCCAGGCCAAAGGCAAACAAATTGTTTTGTGTGCACTAGAGCTCAGCCAGAAACACTTAATAAGGTCAGAATTTGCTCCAAAACACTTAGGGACAAGAGATAGCATGTTATTCTCATTTTTAAAAATAAAATTCTGGGGGTGCCTAGGTGGCTCAGATGGTTAAGCATCTGCCTTCGGCTCAGGTCATGATCCCGGGGTCCTGGGATCAAGCCCCATGTCAGGTTCTCTGCTAGGCAGGGAGCCTGCTTCTCCCTTTCCTTCTACTGCTCCCCTTGCTTGTGCTCTCTCACTCTCTCTATCAAATAAATAAATAAAATCTTTTTTAAAAATAAATAAAATTCTGATGACTTCTATTTATTCCAAACATAAGCAGAGTCAAGACTCTTACAATTGCGAGCAACAAAAATTCATCTCACACTGGCTTAAGAAAAAAAAAAGAGGGAGGAATGAATTCATGCCCTGCTACATCTAGACACTGAAATGATGTCATCAGAAATCTCTGTCTCTAGAGACTAATTTCCTCTCCTTTGGCTTCTTTCTTAGGCAGTTTTTTTTTTTTCACATGGTGGGCCCAAAAGCATGAGACTCTATTCTTAATCAGCTCACTCCTCCAGTAGAAAGCAGCTTCTCTTTCCCCATGGTCCCCCTACTCATGTCCCACCACCCAAAAGAGAAGAGAACAAACTTCAGGCCAACCAACTTAAATCAGACACCAATCATCGAATCTGTTGCTGGCCAGTGCCTTCACTCAGGCCTGGATAGACCCCCAGCCGGCCACAGGGACCCCCTGTGAGCGAGCTGGGTGCTGCTTCCGAGATAAGTAGGCACACCAGGCGCTGTCCACGGTCTCTGGTCTCTCGCTCTGCAGCCCTGCTCCTCCAAGTACTCTGAACTGGCTCCTCTGGGGACTCAATCTGCATGACCCGCAGTTCTTTTGTTTCCCATAAAATATACCTGCTAATTCCTAACTAACTCTTCAGTGCATTCATTTTAAGCTAATGGAATATTGTGTAAAGAGTCTATGCAGAAACACAAATAAACATGATAGAAAAGATACTGAGTAGGGACGCCTGGGTGGCTTAGTCGGTTGAGTGACCGACTCTTGGTTTCTGCTCAGGTCATGATCTCAGGCTCATGAGATGGAACCCCACATTAGGCTCCATGCTGAGTGGGGAGTTGGATGGAGATCCTCTCCCTTTCTCTCAGCCCCTCCCTGCCCCAGCATGCACTCTCTCTCTAAATAAATTAATTAAATCTTTAAAAAGAAAAAAAGAAAGAAAAGATACTGAGATTTTAACTGGGTGGTCCTACAAGTTTGGTTTTCTAGTTCTTACTTTCAAACATTCAAGGGCTAAATGGTTTGCTTCTCACCCCAGTCTTGACCTTGGTTTCAAAAAACCATTAGTGGGAAGCCTTGACCTTTCTGGGCCTTGGTACTCTTCAACACTAATCAAGTTGGATGTGTCTTACAAATCAGACAGAAATATAAGTAGACAGGGGCACCTGGGTGACTCAGTCGGTTGGGCATCTGACTCTTAAGTTTCGGCTTGGGTCACGATCTCAGGGTCATAGGATTGAGCCCCACGTCAGGCTCTGCACTCAGCCGGTAGTCTGATGGGGATTCTCTCTCCTTCTCGCTCTGCCCCTCCTCTGGCTCCTGCTCATGCTCTCTCTCTCTCTCTTTCTCCAAAATAATAAATAAATAAATGGCTTTTTAAATAGAAATGTAAGTAGACAGTATCTTACCTTTTAAAAGAAAAGGAATGGACCATTTCCTTAAATATCACTTCCATTTGGAAACTCCCCTCTTCCCATCACAACTCACATACACAGTTCAACTATTATTAAAATAAGTAGGTTATTCAAGCAAATGTTCTAGAAGCATTATTCATAATAGCCAAAAAGTGGGAAAACCCACATGTCCACCGACCGGTTGAAGGGATAAACAAAATGTGAAATGTTTCAGCATAAAAAGAAATGAACATATTTACAACACAGATGAACCTCAAAAACATGATGCCAAGTGAAAAGAAGCCAGACACACAAGACTCAATTTTGTGCGATTCCATCCATATGAAACATCTAGAAAAAGGCAAATTCATAGAGACGGAAAGTAGATTAGTGGCTGTGTGGAGCTGGGGGCAGGGACGGAATGAACTGTAATCAGGCACAAGAGATCCTAATGAGGGAACAGAAACACCCTAAAACTGGATTGTGGTGTTACTATGCAACATAATAAAAAGATTGATATTTGGTCTTTGTCGCTGGTTCCTGGCACAGGCTCCTAAAGTCTTTAGAATCTCTTGCGTGATGAGAGTGAATTTTGTACACCAATGAGAAGAGCTGGTGGGGATGGGGGACCCTGAGATAGCTTTAGGATGTGGGCTGGTGGCCAGAGAGACCAAGGGCATGATCAGACGGTTGCAAGTTTCAGCCCCAGCCCCAGGAAAGAAAGAAGAGCGGAAGACTGAGTAACTCACCAATAACCAACGATTCACTCAAGTCCTGCCTCCGTAGTGGAACCTCCATAAAGACCGCTAAACGGTGGGGGTTCAGGGAGGTTTGTAACCATATCAAGGACCTGGGAGGTCGGCACACACTCCTTCCCACATACCCTGCCCTGGGCATCACTTCCATTTGGCTGCTCCTGAGCTGTGTCCTTATGATAAACCAGTAATAGTTAAGTAAAGTGTCTTCCTGAGTTCTGTGAGTCATTCTAGTGAATTATCTAAACTGAGGATGGGGCTTTGGGAACCCCAATTTATAGCTGGTCAGTCAGAAGTGCAGGTGACAACCTGAGACTTATAACCAGCCTCTGACCTGAGGGCACTATTATGGGTGAGCCCTTAACCTAGGGGTCTGCACTAACTCCAGGCAGTCAGTGTCAGAATGGAACTGAACTGCAGGACACCCAGGGGATGTCCAGAGAGTTGGCAAATTGGTTGGTATAGGAGAGAAACACACACATTTCATGCCAGAAATGTTGTGAGTAAAAACGGTTCATTGCACAACTGAGTAAAATTACTAAAAATCACTGACTGTACACTTAAAATGGATGAATTTTGCAGTATGTAAATTACATTTCAATAAGGTTGTTTAAAAAAGTAAACCTGCCAGGAAATAGACAAATGACATGAGGTGTTGCACACGTTGTCCCAAAACACAATGTTCAGGGACCCAGCTACCTGTATTGGCAGGAAGTCCAAACTGCCCCCCAAAGATACCCCAACACCCTCTATTTTCATTAGTGTCAGGGAGGGAAGGGTCAGTCCTGCTCATGCCTTTCTGCAAGAACAAATTAGACGCATGCCCTTTAAGACCAAGGATGAGCACAGTGTGGAACCCCACTCCACCAACACTATGCCCCACCCCACAGTGGCCCAGACCCCCACTACCTCAGGGACCAGACCCCTTAACCTTACTCAAGCTGCAAATTCTTGGGGCATAGACCTCCCACCACAGCAACCTACACCCAGCACTTCAATGTACTCCCAGTTCCATGTCAGACCCAACCCCCAGGGGTCCTGCCACTCATCCACTATGCAGGTTGCCAGATTTAAAAAGTAGGGGATGCTCCGTTCAATTTTAAGTTTCAGATAAACTATATTTTTTCAATATAAATATATCCCAAATATTGAATGGGACATATTTATTTTTTTTTCAAGAGTAATAGAGCACTTTCTTTTTTTTTTAATTTTTTTATTGTTATGTTAATCACCATATATTACATCATTAGTTTTTGGTGCAGTGTTCCATGATTCATTGTTTGTTCATAACACCCAGTGCTCCATGCAGAACGTGCCCTCCTCAATACCCATCACCAGGCTAACCCATCCCCCCACCCCCCTACCCTCTAAACCCTCAGTTTGTTTTTCAGAGTCCATCATCTCTCATGGTTTGTCTCCCCCTCTGACATACTCCCCTTTTCTTCCTCTCCTGTTATCTTCTTCTTTTCCTTTTTTCTTAAAATATGTTGCGTTATTTGTTTCAGAAGTACAGATCTGTGATTCAACAGTCTTACACAATTCACAGCGCTCACCGTAGCACATACCCTCCCCAATGTCTATCACCCAGCCATCCCATCCCTCCCACCCCCAACCACTCCAGTAACACTCAGTTTGTTTCCTGAGATTAAGAATTCCTCATATCAGTGAGGTCATGTGATACATGTCTTTCTCTGATTGACTTATTTCACTCAGCATAACACCCTCCAGTTCCATCCACGTCGTTGCAAATGGCAAGATCTCATTCCTTTTGATGGCTGCATAATACTCCATTGTGTATATATACCACATCTTCTTGATCCATTCATCTGTCGATGGGCATCTTGGCTCTTTCCACAGTTTGGCTATTGTGGACATTGCTGCTATAAACATTGGGGTACACGTACCCCTTCGGGTCCCTACATTTGTATCTTTGTGGTAAATACCCAGTAGTGCAATTGCTGGATCGAACGGTAGCTCTAATTTCAACTGTTTGAGGAACCTCCTCCATACTGTTTTACAGAGTGGTTGCACCAGCTTGCATTCCCACCAACAGTGTAGGAGGGTTCCCCTTTCTCCACATCCCCGCCAACATCTGTCGTTCCCTGACTTGTTAATTTTAGCCATTCTGACGGGTGTGAGGTGGTATCTCATTGTGGTTTTGATTTGGATTTCCCTGATGCCGAGCGATGTTGAGCACTTTTTCATGTGCCTGTTGGCCATTTGGATGTCTTCTTTGGAGAAATGTCTGTTCATGTCTTCTGCCCATTTCTTGATTGGATTATTTGTTCTTTGGGTGTTGAGTTTGATAAGTTCTTTATAGATTTTGGATACTAGCCCTTTATCTGATATGTC
>NW_027398359.1:0-11867 GCF_003265705.2 Callorhinus ursinus
CAAAATCTATAAAGAACTTATCAAACTCAACACCCAAAGAACAAATATTCCAGTCAAGAAATGGGCAGAAGACATGAACCAACATTTTTCCATATATACAATGGAATATTATGCAGCCATCAAAAAAACCCCAAAATCTTGCTATTTGCAATGACGTGGATGGAACTAGAGGGTATTATGCTAAGTGAAATAAGTCAATCAGAGAAAGACATGTATCATATGATCTCACTGATATGAGGAATTCTTTATCTCGGGAAACAAACTGAGGGTTGCTGGAGTGGTGGGGGGTGGGAGGGATGGGGTGGCTGGGTGATAGATATTGGGGAGGGTATGTGCTATGGTGAATGCTGTGAATTGTGTAAGACTGTTGAATCACAGACCTGTACCTCTGAAACAAATAATACATTATATGTTAAGAAAAAGAAAGAAGATAGCAGGAGGGGAAGAATGAAGGGGAGTAAATCGGAGGGGGAGATGAACCATGAGAGATGATGGACTCTGAAAAACAAACTGAGGGCTGGGGGGATGGGTTAGCCTGGTGATGGGTATTAAAGAGGGCACGTTCTGCGTGGAGCACTGGGTGTTATGCACAAACAATGAATCATGGAACACTACATCAAAAACTAATGATGTAAGGTATGGTGATTAACATGACAATAAAAAATTTAAAGAAAAAAATTTAAAGAAAAGAAGAAGAAAAAGAAGAAGAAAATAGTAGGAAGGGAAAAATGAAGCGAGGTGAAAGGAGGGGGAGACAAACCATGAGAGACTATGGACTCTGAGAAATAAACTGAGGGTTCTAGAGGGGAGGGGGTGGGGAATAGGTTAGCCTGATGATGCGTACTAAAGAGGGCACATATTGAATGGAGCACTGGGTGTTATATGCAAACAATAAATCATGGAACACTACATCAAAAATAATTAATTATTTATTTAATTAATTTTTAAAAATAATAAAAATAAGGTGGCCTGGTGATTCACTTCCACAGATTGTTCTTGTTCAGCATAAAACTTATACAAGAACCTATGAAAGATAAACAAACAAAAACCACAAGTGAAGAAGTGAATGTTAGATATATGAAGCTAAACCAGAATTCTACTATATAGAAACGTACCAAAATGATTAAGAAAAGAATAATGTTTATTTACAAGCTTACATAAATATATAGAATAAGTACAGTTTTCCCCAAGAGGATAATTGAAATTAAAATAAAAGTTTATTATGAGTTTATTTTAAAGCTCTTCATTGTGTCCTTTCAAGTTCTTGTTTAATTTTAACAACTCTTTTCCTTTCAGTGTAAACAATTTGACTTCAGCAACATTTTATAATCTATCTAACATATAAAATCACAATGCATTGCCTGACTAAATTTGATTTTCAAAAGTTTTTGTGTTCATTAAAGACAAGAAAATGCACTGTGATGAGATCAGGAATTATCACATTATGTATTACAGCCATTTATTTGTGGAAATGGAGCATGAAATAAACTATTTAGTTCATTAGCTCAAGTAGGAGAGCATTGTTCAAGCATGTTGTCCATTAATCACTGATAACCAGGGATTAGTGTGCAGACATGCATGACTACGAACATAACTAAATAATGTAGAATCCTCTTCACAAAAATCATAGTGTGTGCACTTTTTTGTGTGATTTATCACAGTATCCATGGTAGAGCCCCTGGGAAAAGCTTGAAATGGAGATTAATTAAATAGTAAATTTTTACATGTTTTTAGAAAACAGATTTTGAATGTTCAAATATCCTCCTCATTCCCCTTTTTCTCTTATGTTATCTCAAATGAAATTTGTCAAGACATCAGTACAACCAGTTAAAGCTCTAACTCCTTTCTGAAACTAATGTCTACCCTCTGTACTTGATAAGATCTTATAACAAATTATTGATTTCATGTCAAGAAGCATCTTCTGATGAACACTACCTAACACTCTCAGTAATAGTGAAAGGGAGGAAATCCAAAGGAAATCGTGTACAGGGTGTGTTTAAATCATCATTTTCATCAATATTGAAATACTAAAGGTAGGCTGATTATATTTTAGAGGTAAAACAATGGATAATGTTTTGTTCCCTGAGGTTACCAATAAGACAACTTATAATACTAACTCTGTCACTTCCCAAATACACTTCCCAACTTTAAAAGCAAAAGTTTTAAATTTAAAAAAAAAAAATAGCAGCCTTGGGGGCACCTGGGTGGCTCAGTCATTAAGCATCTGCCTTCAGCTCGGGTCATGATCCCAGGGTCCTGGGATCAAGCCCCCCATCAGGCTCCCTGCTCAGTGGGAAGCCTGCTTCTTTCTCTCCCACTCCCCCTACTTGTGTTCCCTCTCTCGCTGTGTCTCTGTCAAATAAATAAATAAAATCTCTTAAAAAAAATAGCAGCCTTACTCAAAATAGTGATAATGTGGGAATGTCAAATGTTCCTATGACATCTGAATAAAATAATACAGTCACACAAAGGAGTACTAGAGCAATGAGAATGAACACACTGCATTTCAACAATATAGATGAATCTCAAAACATGGTAACCAAAAGAAGCAGACTCAAATATATATATATAGAGAGAGAGAGAGAGTACAAAAACAGAGCAAAACTAAAATGCTGTTAGTAAAACTAAAGTGATGTTAGAAGTCAAGTGGTTACCTTTGATGCAGGCAATGGTGATGGGAATAATTAGTGACTAACATGAGAAAAGTTTCTGGGGTGCTAGTATAATCTGTTTCTTGAGCTGGGTACTGGCTGAATTGATATGTGGAGTTTGTGAAAATTCAATGAGCAGTATACTTGTAATATCTGCTGTTTTCTATCTATATTATACCTCAATAAAATGTTAAAAATAATCTTACTTGGATGCAGAATGGAATATATATATCTATATACAACTTCCTATTGATAGCCAAAGAATCTAGGTGAAGATTGACTGGGATGCAGGTGCCTACAGCAGAAGACAACAGCAAGTATAGAAAGAGGACATTGAGCTGAGGGCAGGCAGCAGCAACAGAAACCCATGACATCTGAGGGCAGCACTCAAAGCAGAGATGCAGGTAAGAAAACATCAAGACAGTTATAAAAGGGAAAGAATGGACAGTTGTCATTAATGGGATGAGATCATGCTGTTATTAAAATATACTTTCTGATAGTTAGGAAATGCTTTTTATCGATTAAGTACTGGCATTTCAAAGAGGTATATTTCCCAGATTTCTAGGACAAGAGCTACAGCCACAAGAAATGTGATATCAAAACAAGTCAAATCAAAAGGTAATGTCATCAAAATGGCAAATAGGAGTTTTATATCATCTTCTCCACAAAGAACACTGATTTTTGACAATCACCTATAGACAGGAGTGCATTTGTGGAAGTCCAATAGTCAACTGGAGAAGTTCCAGCACACCATTAGAGCAAAAGAATATGAGATTGGACACAAAGAAGAGGTAAGTAAAGACTGGAGGATTTGACTCTTTCTTCAAATGCAAAGACAGCAATGCAAGACTTCAAGGAACATGAAAAATCAGAGAAACATGATACCACCAAAATAACATCATAATTTCCCAGGAACCAACCTCAAATGAATGGAGAGCTGTGATTTGCCAGATAAAGAATTCAAAATAGTTGCTTTAAGGAAGCTCAGTGAGCTATAAGAAAACACAGAAAACAAACTAAATTTTAAAAATCCATGAAAAAAAAGCAGAAATTTAACAGAGAGATAAAAATCGTTAAAAAAGAAGAAAACAAATACTGGAGCTGAAGAATACAATGAAAAAATGAACCATAGAGAGCATCAATGGCAGGCTTCATTTAAGGAGAGAAGAAAGAATCTGTGAAGTAGAAAACAGTTCACTTGAAATTACCCAGTCAAAGGAGAACAAATTAAAAAGAACTTTAAAAGAGTGAAGAAAGTCTATGTGAACTATGGGATAACATTAATAGAAACAGTATATGAATTATTGGAACCCAGAAGGAGAAGAAAGGGAGAAAAGGGCAGATAGCTTATTTAAAGAATTAATGGCTGAGAACTTTCCAGTTCTGGAGAGAGATCTGGACATCCAAGTTCCTGAAGCTCATAGGTCACAGAACAAAAACTCAACCTAGAGAGAGCTTCTCTAAGACATTATAATAAAACTATCTAAAATCACAAACAAAGATAGAATTTCAAAATTCTATTCAAAGTCAGATTTCTCAGTAGAAACTTTACAAGCCAGGACAGAGTGGGAAGATATATTGACAGCACTGAAAGAAAAGGAAAACAAAACGTGCCAACTAAGATTAACTTACCTGGCAAAGTTGTCCTTCATTAATTAAGTAGAGATAAAGACTTTCCAAGACAAACAAAAGCTGTTGAGTGAATCACCACTGGACCTGCCTTATAAGAAATGCTGAAAGGAGTTCTTCAAGCTAAAATAAAGGATACTAATTAGTAACAGAAACATATGACAATATAAAACACACTGATAAAGATATGCATATAGTCAAATTCAGAATACTCAAATGTGTAATATGGTGGTGTGCTAATCACTTACTACTAGTATAAAGGTTAAAGGACAAAATATTAAAAGTAACTATAGCGATGATAATTTAATAATATAACAATATAAAAAGATGTAACTTGTGACATCAAAACATAAAATGTGTAGTAGTGGGAGCAGAGCTTTTGTATGCAATCTAGATTAAGTTGTTATCAGCTTAAATTCTATGTAAGCTTTATAGTAACCACAAAGCAAAAACATACAGTAGATACACAAAAAAGAAAGAGAAAAGAATCAAAGCATACCACTACAGAAAATCATAAATTCACAAATGAAGACAGCAAGAAAGAATGAAAGGAACAGGGAACAAAAACACCAGAAAACAATAAGATGGCATTAGTAAGTGCTTGCCTATCAATAATTACTTTAAATATAAATGGATTAAATTTTCAAATCGAAAGGCAGAGAGAGCTTGTTGAACAGAAAAAAAAAAAAGATCCAACTATAAGATGACTGCAAGAGAGTCATTTCACTTGATGAACACCCATTAAGCTCAAAGGGAGGGATGAGAAAGATATTCCATGACAAGAGAAACCAAAATAAAGTGGAGGTAGCTATATTTATAGCAGACACAATAGATTTTTAAATCAAAAACTATAATGAGACAAAAAAGTCATTATATAATGATAAAGGGGTCGATTCATCAAGAGAATATGAACCTAACATCAGAGCACCAAAAACTAACAAATCTGAAAAAAGGAAAAGGCAATACAATAATAGTAGGGAACTTCAATATCCCACTTTCAACAATGGCTACATCATCCAGACAGAAAATCACTAAGGAAACACTGGACTTGAAGTAACTTGAGACCAAATGAAACTAATAGATACAGAACATTCCATTCAACAGGAGCACAATACAATACACATTCTTCTCAAGTCACATGGAACAATCTCCAGGACACATCTTACGTTAGGTAACCAAACAAGTCTTAGCAAATTTAAGAAGACTGAAATCATATCAAGTATCTTTTCAGATCATAAGGGTATGAAACTAGAAGCAACAGAAAGAAAACTGGAAAATTTAAAAATGCAGATTTATACAACAGTGGGTCAAAGAACAACCAGTGGGTCAAAGAGTGAAATCGAACCCTTATCCTACATCACTCACAAAAATTAACCCAAAATGGATTAAAGACTTCCATGTAAACTTGAAACTGTAAAATTCCTAGAAGAGAGGAAGAAATGTCCTTGACACTGGTCTTCGCAACAACTGAAAAAGACTGTTTCCTTGACTGAATTTTAATCAGGTTTCTCTGACCCTCTTCTTGACTATGCCTTGACACTGGCCTCTGTTGTGTTTTAAAGAATCCTACTAAATCAGTTTAGCAAGCATCTCCCAACTCTGATATCTGATCACCCTTGATATCTGACCAAGTTCTTCATCTCTCACCTTTGATGTACAATTCCTTGGCCTACTCCTATAAAGACCCCATTAGGCCAGTTTAGCAAGAATCCCACTACTCTTGATACCTTTTATTAGTAATTTTCCATCCACTGATACCCTCTGCTCCTTGGCTCTAAGTCACAAGCTGCATTTGCTGTATTCAGACTTGAATCCAATCTCTCTCTCCTATTGCCATACTCATAATCCCTACTGCAATAATCTTCCTTACCATTTTTAACACATGTCAGAAAATTTTTTTCTTTAACACAACCCCCTATGAAGTATGTAATATTTGTATTCCCATTTTTATGAGAGAAAACTGAGACTCAGGGTTCAAATAAAACTCTCAAGTACACACAATAAGAGCCAGGATTTGGGTTCGGTCTCAGGAAATCAGCTGGTTAGGGATCAAACCATTCTGAACACCTACAAACTCAACAGGAGATCGAAGAAAAGAATAGCAACAACTCTCTGAACAGAAAAGTGACCACTTTTAGGAAGGTAGGACGTGCGGAGAAGTGAATCTGAGGTGATATTCAGGAGGATAGACAGCGGGGGAGGGGGCATCCATCGGCCACTTCTGGCAAGTGATAGAGCCGTGGAACACAAAATCAGAACTTTTAGAAGTCAGCTCCGCTGAGGGACATCACTCCAGTGCCTAAGCGGGGGGGGGGGGGGAACACTCGCGCGACAGTGTGGTCTCAGGACCCTCGGGGTCACAGAAAGACCGGGGGTGCCTGAGTGCAGCAGAGCTCCCAGGTATTGGAATGGAGAAGCCGGCTGCTAAGACGGAGCCGAGGTGCGGGCTCTCATCTCGGGGTTGCCATAAACTGTGATCTGCCACACAGTCGGGCCACTGCTCCTCCATCAGGGACCCAATAAGCGGCAGATCCAGGGACACTCCCCTTCCTCCCCTGGGAGGAGCGGCGCGGGAGTGCACTGCAGGGATCTGCTGGGTTTGGCGATTCCACACGGGGTCAGGTGCCAGAGATAGAAACGCTCAGTCACAGGCCAGGGGAGCACGGAGTGCGTGTGGCCGGAGAACAGGGAGAAGGGAGTGACTGACTGCTTTTCTCTGGGAGCGCACTGAGGAGTGGGGCCCAGAGTTCTCAGCTCCTCTGGGGCAGAGATTGGGAGGCTGCCATTTTCATGCTCATCCTCCAAAGCTGTAGGGAAAGTTTGCAGGGAACAAAAGCTCCCCAGAGCAAACCCGAGCATATTACTTAGCCTGGACCAGCAAGGGCAGGGCAATTCCACCTCCAGCAAAGACATTTGGGAACCACAGCAATGGGCCCCTCTCCCAGAAGATCAGCACGAACAGCCAGCCAAGACCAAGTTTACCAATCAATGGGAACAGGAGAACTCCAGCACTAGGGGAATACTGGACATAGAATTCATGGCTTTTTTACCATGATTCATCATGATTTCAAAATTAATTCTTTTAACTGTTTTTTTTTTAATTTTTCTTTTTCCCTTTTTCAACCAACATCTTATCAATCCCTTTTTTTAAAAAAACATTTTTATTTTTCATTTTTAGAGTCATATTCTATCCCTTCATAGTAGTTACCATTATTTTTGGCATATATATATAAGTTGTTCTCTCTTTAAAATTTTGAGATACAGTTTCTTCTAACATATCAAAGTATACCCTAAATCTCTAGTGCATGACTTTGTTCCAATCTCCTGCCTGATCACATTCTCTCCCCTTTTTTTTTCTTTCTTTCTTTCCTTTTATTTTTTTAATCTTCTTCTTTATTTTTCAAACACCTTCTTATCAATTCCTTTTTAAAAAATTTTTAAATTTTCATCTTTACAGTCATATTCCATCCCTTCATCATATCAACCCTTATTTTGTACATATATAAGACTTTCTTTCTTTAAAATTTTAGGAGGCACTTTCTTCTAACAGACCAAAATAAACCTGAAAGCTAGTGTGTGGCACTGATCTATACACCAGCCTCATCATATTTGATCATATTCTGTTTTTGTATTTTGTTTTGTTCTGTTTTTGTTTGTTTTTATCTATTTCTTTTTTTTCTCTCTTTCTTTTTTCTTTCTTTCCCTTTCTTTTCCCCTGGTTTCAGGTCTTTTCTGATTTCTTTAGAGTATATTTTCTGGTGATGTTGTTAACCTGTTAGCATTTTGTTCTCTTATTCATCTATTCTCCTCTGGATAAAATGACAAGGTGAAAAAAATCACCTCAACAAAAAGAACAAGAGGTAGTACCGTCTGCCAAGGACCTATTCAATATGGACATAGTACGATGTCGGACCTAGAGTTCAGAATCATGATTTTAAAGATACTAGCTGGGCTTGAAAAAAGCATGCAAGTTATTAGAGAAAACCTTCCTGGAAAAATAAAAGAACTAAAATCTAACCAAGTCAAAATCAAGAAGGCTATTAATGAGGTGCAATCAAAAATGGGGCACTAACTGCTAGGATAAATGAGGCAGAAGAGAGAATCAGCAATATAAAAGATCAAATGATGGAAAATAAAGAAGCTGAGAAAAAGAGAGAGAAACAACTACTGGATCACAAAGGCAGAATTCGAGAGATAAACGATACGATAAGATGAAACAACATTAGAATAATTGGGATCCCAGAAGAAGAAGAAAGAGAGAGGAGCAGAAGGCATATTGGAGCAAATAATAGCAGAGAACTTCCCTAATGCGGGGAAGGAAACAGGCATCAAAACCCAGGAGGCACAGAGAACCCCTCTCAAAATCAATAAAAATAGGTCAACACCTGACATCTAATAGTAAAACTTACGAGTCTGAGACAAAGAGAAAATCTTGAAAGCAGCTTGGGAGAAGAGATCTGTAACCTATAATGGTAGAAACATTAGATTGGCAGCAGACCTAGCCACAGAGACCTGGCAGGCCAGAAAGGACTGGCATGATATATTCAGAGCACTAAACGAGAAAAATATGCAGCCAAGAATACTATATCCAGCTAGGCTGTCATTGAAAATAGAAGGAGAGATAAAAAGCTTCCAGGACAAACAAAAACTAAAGGAATTTGCAAAGATGAAACCAGCCCTCCAAGAAATATTGAAAGGGGTCCTCTAAGCAAAGAGAGTGCCTAAAAGCAGCATAGACCAGAAAGGAACAGACAATATACAGTAACCGTCAACTTACAGGCAATACAATGGCACTAAATTCATATCTTTCAATAGTTACCCTGCATGTAAATGGGCTAAATGCCCCAATCAAAAGACACAGGCCATCAGATTGGATTAAAAAACAAGACCCATCGATATGATGTCTGCAAGAGACTCATTGTAGAACCAAAGACACCCCCAGATTGAAAGTGAGGGCGTGGAAAAACATTTACCATGCCAATGGACACCAAAAGAAAGCTGGGGTGGCAATCCTTATATCAGACAAATTAGATTTTAAAACAAAGACTGTAATAAGAGATGAGGAAGAACACAATATCCTGCTTAAAGGGTCTATCCAAAAAGAAGATCTAAAAAATGTAAATATCAATGCCCCTAACATGGGAGCAGCCAATTATATAAGGCAATTAATAACAAAAGCAAAGAAACACATTGACAACAATACAATAATAGTGGGGGACTTTAACAACCCCCTGACTGAAATGGACAGATCATCTAAGCAAAAGATCAACAAGGAAATAAAGACTAAATGACACACTGGACCAAATGGACTTCACAGATATATTCAGAATATTCCATCCCAAAGCAATAGAATACACATTTTTCTCTAGTGCCCACGGACATTCTCCAGAATAGATCACATCCTAGGTCACAAATCAAGTCTCAACCGGTACCAAAAGATTGGGATTATTCCCTGCATATTTTCAGACCACAGTGCTTTGAAACTAGAACTCAATAACAAGAAGAAAATCAGAAAAAAACTCAAATACATGGAGGCTAAAGAGCATCCTACTAAAGAATGAATGGGTCAACCAGGAAATTAAAGAAGAATTTTAAAAGTTCATGGAAACAATGAAAATGAAAACACAACTGTTCAAAATCTTTGGGATGCAGCAAAGGCAGTCCTGAGAGGAAAGTATACAGCAATACAAGCCTTTCTCAAGAAACAAGAAAGGTCTCAAATACACAACCTAACCCTACACCTAAAGGAGCTAGAGAAAAAACAGCAAATAAAGCCTAAACCCAACAGGAGAAGAGAAATCATAAAGATCAGAGCACAAATCGATGAAGTAGAAACTAAAAGAACAGTAGAACAGATCGACGAAACTAGGAGGTGGTTCTTTGAAAGAATTAATAAGATTGATAAACCCCTGGCCAGACTTATCAAAAAGAAAAGAGAAAGGACCCAAATTAACAAAATCATGAATAAAAGAGGAGAGATCACAACCAACACCAAAGAAATACAAACAATTATAAGAACATATTATGAGCAACTCTATGCCAGCAAATTAGATAATCTGGAAGAAATGAATGCATTCCTAGAGATGTATAAACTACCAAAATTGAACCAGGAAGAAAGAGAAAACCTGAACAGACCTATAACCACGAAGGAAATTGAAGCAGTCATCAAAAATCTCCCAACAAACAAAAGCCCAGGACCAGATAGCTTCCCAGGGGAACTCTACCAAACATTTAAAGAAGAATTAATACCTATTCTCCTGAAACTGTTCCAAAAAATGGAAATGGAAGGAAAACTTCCAAACTCATTTTATGAGGCCAGCATTACCTTGATCCCAAAACCAGACAAAGACCCCATCAAAAAGGAGAATTACAGACCAATATCCTTGATGAACATGGATGCAAAAATTCTCACCAAAATACTAGCCAATAGGATCCAACAGTACATTAAAAGGGTTATTCACCATGACCAAGTGGGATTTATCCCTGGGCTGCAAGGTAGGTTCAACATCCACAAATCAATCGGTGTGATAAAATACATTAACAAAAGAAAGAACAAGAATCATATGATCCTCTCAATAGATGCAGAAAAAGCATTTGACAAAGTACAGCATCCTTTATTGATCAAAACTCTTCAGAGTATAGGGATAGAGGGTACATACCTCAATATCATAAAAGCCATCTATGAAAAACCTACAGCGAATATCATTCTCAATGGGGAAAAACTGAGAGCTTTCCCCCTAAGGTCAGGAACGCAGCAGGGATGTCCACTATCACTGCTGCTATTCAACATAATGTTAGAAGTCCTAGCCACAGAAATCAGACAACAAAATGAAATCAAAGGCATCCAAATCGGCAAGGAGGAAGTCAAACTCTTACTCCTTGATGAAGGGGGGTAAATCGGAGGGGGAGAGGAACCATGAGAGATGATGGACTCTGAAAAATAAACTGAGGGTTCTAGAGGGGAGGGGTGGGGGGCTAGGTTAGCTGGTGATGGGTATTAAAGAGGGCACGTTCTGCATGGAGCACTGGGTATTGCACACAAACAATGAATCATGGAACACTATATTAAAAACTAATGATGTAATGTATGGTGATTAACATAACAATAAAAATTTTTTTAAAAAATGAAAAAATGAAAAAAAACTCTCACTCTTTGCAGATGATATGATACTTTATGTGGAAAACCCAAAACACTCCACCCAAAACTGCTAAAACTCATACAGGAATTCAGTAAAGTGGCAGGATATAAAATCAATGCACAGAAATCAGTGGCATTCCTATACACCAACAACAAGACAGAAGAGAGACAAATCAAGGAGTCGATCCCATTTACAATTGCACCCAAAACCATAAGATACCTAGGAATAAATCTAACCAAAGAGGCAAAGGATCTGCACTCAGAAAACTATAAAATACTCATGAAAGAAATTGAGGAAGTCACAAAGAAATGGAAAAACGTTCCATGCTCATGGATTGGAAGAACAAACCTTGTGAAGATGTCAATGCTACCTAGAGCAATCTACACATTTAATGCAATCCCCATCAAAATACCATCCACTTTTTTCAAAGAAATAGAACAAATAATCC
>NW_027398360.1:0-11859 GCF_003265705.2 Callorhinus ursinus
CAAAATCTATAAAGAACTTATCAAACTCAACACCCAAAGAACAAATATTCCAGTCAAGAAATGGGCAGAAGACATGAACCAACATTTTTCCATATATACAATGGAATATTATGCAGCCATCAAAAAAACCCCAAAATCTTGCTATTTGCAATGACGTGGATGGAACTAGAGGGTATTATGCTAAGTGAAATAAGTCAATCAGAGAAAGACATGTATCATATGATCTCACTGATATGAGGAATTCTTTATCTCGGGAAACAAACTGAGGGTTGCTGGAGTGGTGGGGGGTGGGAGGGATGGGGTGGCTGGGTGATAGATATTGGGGAGGGTATGTGCTATGGTGAATGCTGTGAATTGTGTAAGACTGTTGAATCACAGACCTGTACCTCTGAAACAAATAATACATTATATGTTAAGAAAAAGAAAGAAGATAGCAGGAGGGGAAGAATGAAGGGGAGTAAATCGGAGGGGGAGATGAACCATGAGAGATGATGGACTCTGAAAAACAAACTGAGGGCTGGGGGGATGGGTTAGCCTGGTGATGGGTATTAAAGAGGGCACGTTCTGCGTGGAGCACTGGGTGTTATGCACAAACAATGAATCATGGAACACTACATCAAAAACTAATGATGTAAGGTATGGTGATTAACATGACAATAAAAAATTTAAAGAAAAAAATTTAAAGAAAAGAAGAAGAAAAAGAAGAAGAAAATAGTAGTAAGGGAAAAATGAAGTGAGGTGAAAGGAGGGGGAGACAAACCATGAGAGACTATGGACTCTGAGAAATAAACTGAGGGTTCTAGAGGGGAGGGGGTGGGGAATAGGTTAGCCTGATGATGCGTACTAAAGAGGGCACATATTGAATGGAGCACTGGGTGTTATATGCAAACAATAAATCATGGAACACTACATCAAAAATAATTAATTATTTATTTAATTAATTTTTAAAAATAATAAAAATAAGGTGGCCTGGTGATTCACTTCCACAGATTGTTCTTGTTCAGCATAAAACTTATACAAGAACCTATGAAAGATAAACAAACAAAAACCACAAGTGAAGAAGTGAATGTTAGATATATGAAGCTAAACCAGAATTCTACTATATAGAAACGTACCAAAATGATTAAGAAAAGAATAATGTTTATTTACAAGCTTACATAAATATATAGAATAAGTACAGTTTTCCCCAAGAGGATAATTGAAATTAAAATAAAAGTTTATTATGAGTTTATTTTAAAGCTCTTCATTGTGTCCTTTCAAGTTCTTGTTTAATTTTAACAACTCTTTTCCTTTCAGTGTAAACAATTTGACTTCAGCAACATTTTATAATCTATCTAACATATAAAATCACAATGCATTGCCTGACTAAATTTGATTTTCAAAAGTTTTTGTGTTCATTAAAGACAAGAAAATGCACTGTGATGAGATCAGGAATTATCACATTATGTATTACAGCCATTTATTTGTGGAAATGGAGCATGAAATAAACTATTTAGTTCATTAGCTCACGTAGGAGAGCATTGTTCAAGCATGTTGTCCATTAATCACTGATAACCAGGGATTAGTGTGCAGACATGCATGACTACGAACATAACTAAATAATGTAGAATCCTCTTCACAAAAATCATAGTGTGTGCACTTTTTTGTGTGATTTATCACAGTATCCATGGTAGAGCCCCTGGGAAAAGCTTGAAATGGAGATTAATTAAATAGTAAATTTTTACATGTTTTTAGAAAACAGATTTTGAATGTTCAAATATCCTCCTCATTCCCCTTTTTCTCTTATGTTATCTCAAATGAAATTTGTCAAGACATCAGTACAACCAGTTAAAGCTCTAACTCCTTTCTGAAACTAATGTCTACCCTCTGTACTTGATAAGATCTTATAACAAATTATTGATTTCATGTCAAGAAGCATCTTCTGATGAACACTACCTAACACTCTCAGTAATAGTGAAAGGGAGGAAATCCAAAGGAAATCGTGTACAGGGTGTGTTTAAATCATCATTTTCATCAATATTGAAATACTAAAGGTAGGCTGATTATATTTTAGAGGTAAAACAATGGATAATGTTTTGTTCCCTGAGGTTACCAATAAGACAACTTATAATACTAACTCTGTCACTTCCCAAATACACTTCCCAACTTTAAAAGCAAAAGTTTTAAATTTAAAAAAAAAAATAGCAGCCTTGGGGGCACCTGGGTGGCTCAGTCATTAAGCATCTGCCTTCAGCTCAGGTCATGATCCCAGGGTCCTGGGATCAAGCCCCCCATCGGGCTCCCTGCTCAGTGGGAAGCCTGCTTCTTTCTCTCCCACTCCCCCTACTTGTGTTCCCTCTCTCGCTGTGTCTCTGTCAAATAAATAAATAAAATCTCTTAAAAAAAATAGCAGCCTTACTCAAAATAGTGATAATGTGGGAATGTCAAATGTTCCTATGACATCTGAATAAAATAATACAGTCACACAAAGGAGTACTAGAGCAATGAGAATGAACACACTGCATTTCAACAATATAGATGAATCTCAAAACATGGTAACCAAAAGAAGCAGACTCAAATATATATATATAGAGAGAGAGAGAGAGTACAAAAACAGAGCAAAACTAAAATGCTGTTAGTAAAACTAAAGTGATGTTAGAAGTCAAGTGGTTACCTTTGATGCAGGCAATGGTGATGGGAATAATTAGTGACTAACATGAGAAAAGTTTCTGGGGTGCTAGTATAATCTGTTTCTTGAGCTGGGTACTGGCTGAATTGATATGTGGAGTTTGTGAAAATTCAATGAGCAGTATACTTGTAATATGTGCTGTTTTCTATCTATATTATACCTCAATAAAATGTTAAAAATAATCTTACTTGGATGCAGAATGGAATATATATATCTATATACAACTTCCTATTGATAGCCAAAGAATCTAGGTGAAGATTGACTGGGATGCAGGTGCCTACAGCAGAAGACAACAGCAAGTATAGAAAGAGGACATTGAGCTGAGGGCAGGCAGCAGCAACAGAAACCCATGACATCTGAGGGCAGCACTCAAAGCAGAGATGCAGGTAAGAAAACATCAAGACAGTTATAAAAGGGAAAGAATGGACAGTTGTCATTAATGGGATGAGATCATGCTGTTATTAAAATATACTTTCTGATAGTTAGGAAATGCTTTTTATCGATTAAGTACTGGCATTTCAAAGAGGTATATTTCCCAGATTTCTAGGACAAGAGCTACAGCCACAAGAAATGTGATATCAAAACAAGTCAAATCAAAAGGTAATGTCATCAAAATGGCAAATAGGAGTTTTATATCATCTTCTCCACAAAGAACACTGATTTTTGACAATCACCTATAGACAGGAGTGCATTTGTGGAAGTCCAATAGTCAACTGGAGAAGTTCCAGCACACCATTAGAGCAAAAGAATATGAGATTGGACACAAAGAAGAGGTAAGTAAAGACTGGAGGATTTGACTCTTTCTTCAAATGCAAAGACAGCAATGCAAGACTTCAAGGAACATGAAAAATCAGAGAAACATGATACCACCAAAATAACATCATAATTTCCCAGGAACCAACCTCAAATGAATGGAGAGCTGTGATTTGCCAGATAAAGAATTCAAAATAGTTGCTTTAAGGAAGCTCAGTGAGCTATAAGAAAACACAGAAAACAAACTAAATTTTAAAAATCCATGAAAAAAAAGCAGAAATTTAACAGAGAGATAAAAATCGTTAAAAAAGAAGAAAACAAATACTGGAGCTGAAGAATACAATGAAAAAATGAACCATAGAGAGCATCAATGGCAGGCTTCATTTAAGGAGAGAAGAAAGAATCTGTGAAGTAGAAAACAGTTCACTTGAAATTACCCAGTCAAAGGAGAACAAATTAAAAAGAACTTTAAAAGAGTGAAGAAAGTCTATGTGAACTATGGGATAACATTAATAGAAACAGTATATGAATTATTGGAACCCAGAAGGAGAAGAAAGGGAGAAAAGGGCAGATAGCTTATTTAAAGAATTAATGGCTGAGAACTTTCCAGTTCTGGAGAGAGATCTGGACATCCAAGTTCCTGAAGCTCATAGGTCACAGAACAAAAACTCAACCTAGAGAGAGCTTCTCTAAGACATTATAATAAAACTATCTAAAATCACAAACAAAGATAGAATTTCAAAATTCTATTCAAAGTCAGATTTCTCAGTAGAAACTTTACAAGCCAGGACAGAGTGGGAAGATATATTGACAGCACTGAAAGAAAAGGAAAACAAAACGTGCCAACTAAGATTATCTTACCTGGCAAAGTTGTCCTTCATTAATTAAGTAGAGATAAAGACTTTCCAAGACAAACAAAAGCTGTTGAGTGAATCACCACTGGACCTGCCTTATAAGAAATGCTGAAAGGAGTTCTTCAAGCTAAAATAAAGGATACTAATTAGTAACAGAAACATATGACAATATAAAACACACTGATAAAGATATGCATATAGTCAAATTCAGAATACTCAAATGTGTAATATGGTGGTGTGCTAATCACTTACTACTAGTATAAAGGTTAAAGGACAAAATATTAAAAGTAACTATAGCGATGATAATTTAATAATATAACAATATAAAAAGATGTAACTTGTGACATCAAAACATAAAATGTGTAGTAGTGGGAGCAGAGCTTTTGTATGCAATCTAGATTAAGTTGTTATCAGCTTAAATTCTATGTAAGCTTTATAGTAACCACAAAGCAAAAACATACAGTAGATACACAAAAAAGAAAGAGAAAAGAATCAAAGCATACCACTACAGAAGATCATAAATTCACAAATGAAGACAGCAAGAAAGAATGAAAGGAACAGGGAACAAAAACACCAGAAAACAATAAGATGGCATTAGTAAGTGCTTGCCTATCAATAATTACTTTAAATATAAATGGATTAAATTTTCAAATCGAAAGGCAGAGAGAGCTTGTTGAACAGAAAAAAAAAAAGATCCAACTATAAGATGACTGCAAGAGAGTCATTTCACTTGATGAACACCCATTAAGCTCAAAGGGAGGGATGAGAAAGATATTCCGACAAGAGAAACCAAAATAAAGTGGAGGTAGCTATATTTATAGCAGACACAATAGATTTTTAAATCAAAAACTATAATGAGACAAAAAAGTCATTATATAATGATAAAGGGGTCGATTCATCAAGAGAATATGAACCTAACATCAGAGCACCAAAAACTAACAAATCTGAAAAAAGGAAAAGGCAATACAATAATAGTAGGGAACTTCAATATCCCACTTTCAACAATGGCTACATCATCCAGACAGAAAATCACTAAGGAAACACTGGACTTGAAGTAACTTGAGACCAAATGAAACTAATAGATACAGAACATTCCATTCAACAGGAGCACAATACAATACACATTCTTCTCAAGTCACATGGAACAATCTCCAGGACACATCTTACGTTAGGTAACCAAACAAGTCTTAGCAAATTTAAGAAGACTGAAATCATATCAAGTATCTTTTCAGATCATAAGGGTATGAAACTAGAAGCAACAGAAAGAAAACTGGAAAATTTAAAAATGCAGATTTATACAACAGTGGGTCAAAGAACAACCAGTGGGTCAAAGAGTGAAATCGAACCCTTATCCTACATCACTCACAAAAATTAACCCAAAATGGATTAAAGACTTCCATGTAAACTTGAAACTGTAAAATTCCTAGAAGAGAGGAAGAAATGTCCTTGACACTGGTCTTCGCAACAACTGAAAAAGACTGTTTCCTTGACTGAATTTTAATCAGGTTTCTCTGACCCTCTTCTTGACTATGCCTTGACACTGGCCTCTGTTGTGTTTTAAAGAATCCTACTAAATCAGTTTAGCAAGCATCTCCCAACTCTGATATCTGATCACCCTTGATATCTGACCAAGTTCTTCATCTCTCACCTTTGATGTACAATTCCTTGGCCTACTCCTATAAAGACCCCATTAGGCCAGTTTAGCAAGAATCCCACTACTCTTGATACCTTTTATTAGTAATTTTCCATCCACTGATACCCTCTGCTCCTTGGCTCTAAGTCACAAGCTGCATTTGCTGTATTCAGACTTGAATCCAATCTCTCTCTCCTATTGCCATACTCATAATCCCTACTGCAATAATCTTCCTTACCATTTTTAACACATGTCAGAAAATTTTTTTCTTTAACACAACCCCCTATGAAGTATGTAATATTTGTATTCCCATTTTTATGAGAGAAAACTGAGACTCAGGGTTCAAATAAAACTCTCAAGTACACACAATAAGAGCCAGGATTTGGGTTCGGTCTCAGGAAATCAGCTGGTTAGGGATCAAACCATTCTGAACACCTACAAACTCAACAGGAGATCGAAGAAAAGAATAGCAACAACTCTCTGAACAGAAAAGTGACCACTTTTAGGAAGGTAGGACGTGCGGAGAAGTGAATCTGAGGTGATATTCAGGAGGATAGACAGCGGGGGAGGGGGCATCCATCGGCCACTTCTGGCAAGTGATAGAGCCGTGGAACACAAAATCAGAACTTTTAGAAGTCAGCTCCGCTGAGGGACATCACTCCAGTGCCTAAGCGGGGGGGGGGGGGGAACACTCGCGCGACAGTGTGGTCTCAGGACCCTCGGGGTCACAGAAAGACCGGGGGTGCCTGAGTGCAGCAGAGCTCCCAGGTATTGGAATGGAGAAGCCGGCTGCTAAGACGGAGCCGAGGTGTGGGCTCTCATCTCCGGGTTGCCATAAACTGTGATCTGCCACACAGTCGGGCCACTGCTCCTCCATCAGGGACCCAATAAGCGGCAGATCCGGGGACACTCCCCTTCCTCCCCTGGGAGGAGCGGCGCGGGAGTGCACTGCAGGGATCTGCTGGGTTTGGCGATTCCACACGGGGTCAGGTGCCAGAGATAGAAACGCTCAGTCGCAGGCCAGGGGAGCACGGAGTGCGGCCGGAGAACAGGGAGAAGGGAGTGACTGACTGCTTTTCTCTGGGAGCGCACTGAGGAGTGGGGCCCAGAGTTCTCAGCTCCTCTGGGGCAGAGATTGGGAGGCCGCCATTTTCACGCTCATCCTCCAAAGCTGTACGGAAAGTTTGCAGGGAACAAAAGCTCCCCAGAGCAAACCCGAGCATATTACTTAGCCTGGACCAGCAAGGGCAGGGCAATTCCACCTCCAGCAAAGACATTTGGGAACCACAGCAATGGGCCCCTCTCGCAGAAGATCAGCACGAACAGCCAGCCAAGACCAAGTTTACCAATCAATGGGAACAGGAGAACTCCAGCACTAGGGGAATACTGGACATAGAATTCATGGCTTTTTTACCATGATTCATCATGATTTCAAAATTAATTTTTTTAACTGTTTTTTTTTAAATTTTTCTTTTTCCCTTTTTCAACCAACATCTTATCAATCCCTTTTTTTAAAAAAACATTTTTATTTTTCATTTTTAGAGTCATATTCTATCCCTTCATAGTAGTTACCACTATTTTTGGCATATATATATAAGTTGTTCTCTCTTTAAAATTTTGAGATACAGTTTCTTCTAACATATCAAAGTATACCCTAAATCTCTAGTGCATGACTTTGTTCCAATCTCCTGCCTGATCACATTCTCTCCCCTTTTTTTTTCTTTCTTTCTTTCCTTTTATTTTTTTAATCTTCTTCTTTATTTTTCAAACACCTTCTTATCAATTCCTTTTTAAAAAATTTTTAAATTTTCATCTTTACAGTCATATTCCATCCCTTCATCATATCAACCCTTATTTTGTACATATATAAGACTTTCTTTCTTTAAAATTTTAGGAGGCACTTTCTTCTAACAGACCAAAATAAACCTGAAAGCTAGTGTGTGGCACTTATCTATACACCAGCCTGATCATATTTGATCATATTCTGTTTTTGTATTTTGTTTTGTTCTGTTTTTGTTTGTTTTTATCTATTTCTTTTTTTTCTCTCTTTCTTTTTTCTTTCTTTCCCTTTCTTTTCCCCTGGTTTCAGGTCTTTTCTGATTTCTTTAGAGTATATTTTCTGGTGATGTTGTTAACCTGTTAGCATTTTGTTCTCTTATTCATCTATTCTCCTCTGGATAAAATGACAAGGTGAAAAAAATCACCTCAACAAAAAGAACAAGAGGTAGTACCATCTGCCAAGGACCTACTCAATATGGACATTAGTACGATGTTGGACCTAGAGTTCAGAATCATGATTTTAAAGATACTAGCTGGGCTTGAAAAAAGCATGCAAGTTATTAGAGAAAACCTTCCTGGAAAAATAAAAGAACTAAAATCTAACCAAGTCAAAATCAAGAAGGCTATTAATGAGGTGCAATCAAAAATGGGGCACTAACTGCTAGGATAAATGAGGCAGAAGAGAGAATCAGCAATATAAAAGATCAAATGATGGAAAATAAAGAAGCTGAGAAAAAGAGAGAGAAACAACTACTGGATCACAAAGGCAGAATTCGAGAGAGAAGCGATACGATAAGATGAAACAACATTAGAATAATTGGGATCCCAGAAGAAGAAGAAAGAGAGAGGAGCAGAAGGTATATTGGAGCAAATAATAGCAGAGAACTTCCCTAATGCGGGGAAGGAAACAGGCATCAAAACCCAGGAGGCACAGAGAACCCCTCTCAAAATCAATAAAAATAGGTCAACACCTGACATCTAATAGTAAAACTTACGAGTCTGAGACAAAGAGAAAATCTTGAAAGCAGCTTGGGAGAAGAGATCTGTAACCTATAATGGTAGAAACATTAGATTGGCAGCAGACCTAGCCACAGAGACCTGGCAGGCCAGAAAGGACTGGCATGATATATTCAGAGCACTAAACGAGAAAAATATGCAGCCAAGAATACTATATCCAGCTAGGCTGTCATTGAAAATAGAAGGAGAGATAAAAAGCTTCCAGGACAAACAAAAACTAAAGGAATTTGCAAAGATGAAACCAGCCCTCCAAGAAATATTGAAAGGGGTCCTCTAAGCAAAGAGAGTGCCTAAAAGCAGCATAGACCAGAAAGGAACAGACAATATACAGTAACCGTCAACTTACAGGCAATACAATGGCACTAAATTCATATCTTTCAATAGTTACCCTGCATGTAAATGGGCTAAATGCCCCAATCAAAAGACACAGGCCATCAGATTGGATTAAAAAACAAGACCCATCGATATGATGTCTGCAAGAGACTCATTGTAGAACCAAAGACACCCCCAGATTGAAAGTGAGGGCGTGGAAAAACATTTACCATGCCAATGGACACCAAAAGAAAGCTGGGGTGGCAATCCTTATATCAGACAAATTAGATTTTAAAACAAAGACTGTAATAAGAGATGAGGAAGAACACAATATCCTGCTTAAAGGGTCTATCCAAAAAGAAGATCTAAAAAATGTAAATATCAATGCCCCTAACATGGGAGCAGCCAATTATATAAGGCAATTAATAACAAAAGCAAAGAAACACATTGACAACAATACAATAATAGTGGGGGACTTTAACAACCCCCTGACTGAAATGGACAGATCATCTAAGCAAAAGATCAACAAGGAAATAAAGACTAAATGACACACTGGACCAAATGGACTTCACAGATATATTCAGAATATTCCATCCCAAAGCAATAGAATACACATTTTTCTCTAGTGCCCACGGACATTCTCCAGAATAGATCACATCCTAGGTCACAAATCAAGTCTCAACCGGTACCAAAAGATTGGGATTATTCCCTGCATATTTTCAGACCACAGTGCTTTGAAACTAGAACTCAATAACAAGAAGAAAATCAGAAAAAAACTCAAATACATGGAGGCTAAAGAGCATCCTACTAAAGAATGAATGGGTCAAATAGGAAATTAAAGAAGAATTTTAAAAGTTCATGGAAACAATGAAAATGAAAACACAACTGTTCAAAATCTTTGGGATGCAGCAAAGGCAGTCCTGAGAGGAAAGTATACAGCAATACAAGCCTTTCTCAAGAAACAAGAAAGGTCTCAAATACACAACCTAACCCTACACCTAAAGGAGCTAGAGAAAAAACAGCAAATAAAGCCTAAACCCAACAGGAGAAGAGAAATCATAAAGATCAGAGCACAAATCGATGAAGTAGAAACTAAAAGAACAGTAGAACAGATCAACGAAACTAGGAGGTGGTTCTTTGAAAGAATTAATAAGATTGATAAACCCCTGGCCAGACTTATCAAAAAGAAAAGAGAAAGGACCCAAATTAACAAAATCATGAATAAAAGAGGAGAGATCACAACCAACACCAAAGAAATACAAACAATTATAAGAACATATTATGAGCAACTCTATGCCAGCAAATTAGATAATCTGGAAGAAATGAATGCATTCCTAGAGATGTATAAACTACCAAAATTGAACCAGGAAGAAAGAGAAAACCTGAACAGACCTATAACCACGAAGGAAATTGAAGCAGTCATCAAAAATCTCCCAACAAACAAAAGCCCAGGACCAGATAGCTTCCCAGGGGAACTCTACCAAACATTTAAAGAAGAATTAATACCTATTCTCCTGAAACTGTTCCAAAAAATGGAAATGGAAGGAAAACTTCCAAACTCATTTTATGAGGCCAGCATTACCTTGATCCCAAAACCAGACAAAGACCCCATCAAAAAGGAGAATTACAGACCAATATCCTTGATGAACATGGATGCAAAAATTCTCACCAAAATACTAGCCAATAGGATCCAACAGTACATTAAAAGGATTATTCACCATGACCAAGTGGGATTTATTCCTGGGCTGCAAGGCTGGTTCAACATCCGCAAATCAATCAACGTGATACAATACATTAACAAAAGAAAGAACAAGAATCATATGATCCTCTCAATAGATGCAGAAAAAGCATTTGACAAAGTACAGCATCCTTTATTGATCAAAACTCTTCAGAGTATAGGGATAGAGGGTACATACCTCAATATCATAAAAGCCATCTATGAAAAACCTACAGCGAATATCATTCTCAATGGGAAAAACTGAGAGCTTTCCCCCTAAGGTCAGGAATGCAGCAGGGATGTCCACTATCACCGCTGCTATTCAACATAATGTTAGAAGTCCTAGCCACAGAAATCAGACAACAAAATGAAATCAAAGGCATCCAAATCGGCAAGGAGGAAGTCAAACTCTTACTCCTTGATGAAGGGGGGTAAATCGGAGGGGGAGAGGAACCATGAGAGATGATGGACTCTGAAAAATAAACTGAGGGTTCTAGAGGGGAGGGGTGGGGGGCTAGGTTAGCTGGTGATGGGTATTAAAGAGGGCACGTTCTGCATGGAGCACTGGGTATTACACACAAACAATGAATCATGGAACACTATATTAAAAACTAATGATGTAATGTATGGTGATTAACATAACAATAAAAATTTTTTTAAAAAATGAAAAAATGAAAAAAAACTCTCACTCTTTGCAGATGATATGATACTTTATGTGGAAAACCCAAAACACTCCACCCAAAACTGCTAAAACTCATACAGGAATTCAGTAAAGTGGCAGGATATAAAATCAATGCACAGAAATCAGTGGCATTCCTATACACCAACAACAAGACAGAAGAGAGACAAATCAAGGAGTCGATCCCATTTACAATTGCACCCAAAACCATAAGATACCTAGGAATAAATCTAACCAAAGAGGCAAAGGATCTGCACTCAGAAAACTATAAAATACTCATGAAAGAAATTGAGGAAGTCACAAAGAAATGGAAAAACGTTCCATGCTCATGGATTGGAAGAACAAACCTTGTGAAGATGTCAATGCTACCTAGAGCAATCTACACATTTAATGCAATCCCCATCAAAATACCATCCACTTTTTTCAAAGAAATAGAACAAATAATCC
>NW_027398361.1:0-11858 GCF_003265705.2 Callorhinus ursinus
CTACTTTGAACAGTGAACTCCAGTTATAGCTGGTGGTCAGCCCAGGTAAGGAGGCAGGAGCTCTGGGGGAGCCAGCGAGGAGGCTGGAGGCAGAGGTGGGGGAGAGAGTGGGGACCCCGCCAGGACCACGCTCTGTCAGGAGGTGGTGACCCCTTTTGGGGAGACTGTGGGCTCCCTCGTGCCTCAGGTGGCCTCCCCCCAGCATCACAAGGGAACCAGGACGTAGGTACAGGGCTTCCAAGGGTACTCAGAAACCCTGGACTGGAGTATGGGTGATGAACGTGCCTTTCGAAGAGTCGTCACACAGCCGTGTCCAGTCAGGGGTTTTGGTCTATTCGAGTCTGGACTTGAGACAACTGAATTCTCAGGGTAGGGCCTTCCCTGCAGCTCTGGGGGCAGAGAGGGTGCCGGATGGAGGCGCCTGGGTGGCCTGAGCCTCCACTTTCCAGGGCAGTGGGACAGCCCACGACACGAGCTTTCTAGATGGTGAACTTTTTGCAGTGCAGGCCTGGGTGTGGGACTCTCTAAAGCTTGGTCCATGTGGGTTTTTTCCACTAGAGTTTTTTGAGCTCATTTCCAAAGCTCAGAGCAACAGAGTAGACGACCAGCGCAGTTTGCTGAGGAAGGAAGACCTGGTGCTACCTGCACTTACCACCCGGCCCTGTGGAGCTGGCCCTGCCCTCGCCCACTGCCGCCAAGAGCTTTGGCAAGAGAAGCTTGACCAGCAATGGCAAGGAGAAGGCTCCCCGGCCCCCAGAATCCTGGGGGCCCACCCGACCCTGCCGTGAGAGCCCCGCGACCAGCCCCAGCTCGGCCGACAGCCTGCCGTTCAGTGCCCCCCAGACCCCCTCGCCCCACTCCCAGGAAGCCAAGGCTGGGGGCGTCCAGACCATGGAGGGCGAGCACGTGGCCGACCTGACGCTCACAGCGGAGGGGGACATCAGCAGCCCCAACAGCACTTTACTGCCACCCACCCCCATCCTGCAGGACTTGGCCGGACCTCCGAGACCAGGTACCTCCAGGTTTGACCCCCCCTGCACACCTTTGACTCTGCTCCTCCACTGTCTGCCTGGTGTTATCCACTCCATTTCCAATAAAAACAGAAACAGCTGTGGTAAGTCCCCCTCTACCTAGAATCCTTGCTCTAATGAGGTTCCAACGTGACCTTTGTTGTCCTTCTCACTGTGGCCCACCTCTGCCTTTTCTGAAAGGAGTGCCTCTGCGTGTGGCCAGCACGGATCATGGAGGGGCCCGGGGTGAGAGTGCCAGGGCCGGGGGATGCTCTGGGAGGGAGGTGCGTATGAGCGGTGTCCGCACTGCCCCCAGCCTCTCCCTCGCTCCCACGGCCAGGACCGCCTCCCAGCAAGGCCCGGGGAGTTTCCGAAAATGTATATGCTACTCCTAAAATGTGGATAGCTAGCATTTTTCGTGTTGCGGTCTTAAAACTGGGAAAAAAAAAAAAAAAACATTTGTCTTGAGCAACCGGGAAAGCCCCGTGTGATTTGGGAGAGGGAGCGTGCTCTCTGACCCCGGTGCTCCGTAGGGAGGGCTGCACACGCCTGCCCGACCCCGGCAGACCGCAGGGGGGGGGTCTGGCCCCATGTGGGCTGCACCATGGCTCCCTCCCAAGGTGCCAGGGGAAGTCCTTGGGGCTCCCTGGCCCGGAATAGGCCTAGGCATTCCTCCAGATGGACGCTGGGATTCCTGGGTGTGGAGCTGAGCGGTCTGGGCGCCCGAGAGCGGCAGCTGCCCGGGCGTGAAGCGGGGCTCCCGGCCTTCCAGGAGCAGTTCCGTCCTGCTCCGAACCATGACGTGTGTGCCTGTATCCCCACCCCAGCCCCCCGTTCCCCCGTCCCTGGGCTGTAGACGAAGAGCCTTTGCAGTGGACACTTTGATGGAGCCGCTGGTGGCTGTCCTTTCTCCCTTGTGTGCTCGGTGATGCGCGGACCCTGACGCCACGCGTGTGGTCTGCCGTGGGGGGTGACGCCGGTGCCTCCTTGGCTCGGCCCGGCCCAGGATGCCGATGGCAGTCCGAGTGTGCCCCAAGACCGGGGGCCCAGGAGGCATTTGTTGTGGTGTGTTCTGTACATATGTCCACATCTGGGTACTCTGGGGACATGTGCCACGTGGGCAGGCTCCCCGGCGCCCTCCCCCCAAGACCGCGCACGGACGCCAAACCAGGAGGAGCCGCAGTCTGTCCACGTGTTGCACTCTTGCATGTCTGCGCTGTGGCTGACTTTTTGCTCTCGTTTGTAGACACCCCCGTGTCCCAAGTCTGTGTTCTTCCAAGAGTAATAAACTCTGGACCTTGTCATCAGACTGGTTTAAAGCTCTCTTCTTTTTCTTTTGAAAATTCCTTTCCACTTTCAATGGGTTTTGCCTTAGTATAGTGGCTTCTAAAGGTGCGCCCTCCCCTCAGGAGGTGGCCCTGAGCACCTCGCGCACACCCACAGATGCGGCTGGGTGACGGAGGCGGCACGGGGGCGGAGGGGGGCGTTTGCACGACCCTGGGAGGCCCCTCGGGGCAGCAGCAGGGAGCTGCAGTGCCATACTCAGGCCGCGCGGGGGCCTGGCGGATAGGGGCAGCACCTCTCCGAGAGTGCTGATGGCCTCCTTGCTCAGGCCTCCCCCAACCGCGGCTGAGATCAGCAGCCCGTTCCTCCCAGCCTGGAGCCCACGGGGCTGGCCAGCCCTGGGTGGGGCTGCGCGCTCCGAGGTGGTACCGGCCGTCTGGCCCACGCGCTTCCCCCACTGTGGGCTGTTTGCCCACAGAACGACCACCAGTGTGGGAAATGCAGCCATGCCGGGCTTGTCCCCCAGGCATGTCGCAGTGGCCATGCACTGTCGGGTGAGGGCAGCTGTGCAGGAACACGGGTCTTCTGCGCACCCTGGCCAGACCGGCCCCACGGCCAGCACGCGTGCCCCAGCCCTCGGGCTCGCTGCTGTGCCGAGATGGAGGGGCTCCGGCCACGGGCCAGGGGGGCGGGTGGGCCCTGAGGCGTCCTGAAGGGTTTGTGATGCACGCGTGTCTCCCTGGACCTGACGAGCCCATCTGCTGGGAAGGGCCTTGAGCTTGAGCTTCCTTCTGTGCCACACACTCAGGCCCAGCTTGGCGAGGGCCGGCAGCCTGGAGGCCTCTGAGTTAGGCTCTTGGTGGGCTTTCTGTGTGGGAGAACCACTGACCCCATAAGCCGTGTGTCAGGCGCCCCCACGTTGCAATGAAGGGGAAGCCACCCCTAAGATTCCTCCGTTGAGTGGGGCAAGAGCATCTGTCGCACCCCTGGGGCCGCCGAGGGGCACCGAGCACTGAATTTTATTTCTCAGGGTTTAGGAGGCAGAGCTCACTCACAGTTACTCTCACCAATTCTCGAAATTGCTGTGAAATATTTCTTAGCAACATGGTGGTCACCGAGGATCAGTTCAGGGTGAAGACGCAGGGCACTGACGCCCCTGGGCCACGTCTGCACCATGCAGCTAGTTGGGCGGCTGCCAGCATCGGACCCCCAGGTGACGGGGTGGGGGTGTCCTCCTGCCCACCCTGGTCCTCAGTCCCCAGTGCCATGCACAAAGAGGCCCATCAGCACCCTGTATGGCTAGAGGACAGAGGTATTGGGACGGATGTGTGGACCGAGAAGTGAGTCCAATGCAGAGGGCCCCTGAAAATGAATCCTGTGGTGGCTTTGACACTGATTCCCAGCTGTTTTCTTCATTGTTATCTATTGGGTTTCCAAAGACACCCTGGGAGTTTGTGGGCACCCCCTGGCATTTGCGGTCCCGGGAAGGACTAGATGGGGAGGTGCATGTCCTTGGGTCCCAGCAGAGCCAGAGACCAATTCCGAGTGTGGACCCTCCATTTCCCATGCCCAGGGTGGTGTTGGCCTCTCTCTGGTGTGCGAGGAGATGCCTGTGTCCACGTCCTCAGAGAGGGCGTAGGAATTATGTCCCACAGGGCACCTGTGTCCCACTCCCACCATGAGGGAGAAAAACATATCTGTGGAGCTGAGTGTTTGGTGAGGGTGTCCAGAGCAGCCCAGGAGCCGCCTTCAGTGCGGACTGGTGGCCCCAGCAGCCCCGGCCTCAGCCTGACCCAACGCTCGGGTGGCGTCGGACCCAAGGCGGGGCTTTACTCATGAGTAAAGGGTCAGTGGCCAGGAAACCCAGGGTGCAGGCTTGACCATGTGGGATTTGGGAGAGGTCTTTGCAAGGGGACATCTGGAGCCCTTCCGCAAAGGGCTGGGTTTAGAGAAATCTCTCCTCAACTGGCCCTCTGTCCGAGCGATGGACGGGCCAGAGAGGGCTGGGAGGGCCCCATGCCCCCTCCCCTCACCAGGCAGCAGGCAGGCGTGGGAAGAGCCCAGCTTTCCTCACTGCTGTCTGGCCATGCTGGTATCAGGGGAGTGGGTCAGGGTCCTGGCTGGGCCCTTCCTAGCCCTTCCAGGAGGCGAGGCCCCTGGGGACCCCAGCAGCCAGCGGCCCTTAGCAACTGTGGGGCCCTCGGTGACCACACGGGCACAGCTGCACCCCTCCCAGGAAGGGGTCCCCGTGCAGCCACTCCAGCCCAGGGTCTGGGGGGTTCAGCTACGAGAGATGCTGCTCCCTGGCTGGGGCAGAAGTTGTCTCCACTTGGACACCTCCTTCAGCTGTCAGTGTGCAGGGTCCCCAAAGGCACAATCAGTTCCCAGAGTGGCGGCTTTCTGGGACCGCTCACTTCCTAGCAGACACCTGTAGCCCTTAGTCCCTTCATACATAGCCCACCCAGCGGGGGTCGCGGGGGCCGAGTAATGTGGTTTCCGTGGGAACAGAACTGGAGAGTTAACCAGAGGCTAGGGCCTTGACCCTGGCAGTAAAGGTAGCCAGACCACATGCCCTTGGTGTGGCTGCAATCCCGGGAGCCCGTCTTTGGCTGGCTGCTCAGTGGTCAGCCCCCCTCGCCCATCCCATCCCCCAGCCACAGCCTTGGTGTGTCACCCCTGCTCAGCCCCAGATGACGTGGATGCCCTGCCTTACCGCAGCTGTGTCCAGGACAGTACCCACAGGGAGGCCTCTGGGGACAGCCGTGCACGTGTCCCCAGCCCCAGGCGCCACCGCCTATTCCCTTGTCCCTCCCTACATCTGCATGCATCCTGTCAGATGTCCTCTCTCTCCAGCAGAGGTCTGGCCCTTCCCTCTGGGTGGCCGAAGGATCCTCACACTGAGCACCCCTGTCATCTGGGCCAGACAGCCCAGTCCTCCCCAGTACAACCCATGGCATGCACAGGGGTGGCCGGCTTTCTCAGGGACACGTCAGTGCTAGGGACCTGCTGCCAGTCCTAGGACTGAAAGTTGTCAGGGCGCAGCCCTCGGTCAGGGAACTCGCCAGAAACCCCCTTTCCAGCAGAGCAGGTTCTGGTGCTCTGGCCCTGCTCTGGCTGGAAAGGACCTAAGCAGACCTCCAGCTAGATGCCTGTCTGGAAGCCTCCACAGGCTTCCCAGGGCAGATGGTGCTGGCCCAGCCCTGTCCCCAGACCCCCAGCACTGGCTATGACAAATCCATCCTCCCAGAGGCCATGCTCTGTGCCCCGCTGTCCCTGCCTTGGTCTGCTCTCCCTGGCTCCTGGGTCTGAGTGGAAACCACAGGCTCCCGTGGTCCTTAGCGTGACCTATCACCCACCCCCCGCTGTCCCCTGCTGTCCTGGACCCCAGCTACAGTGCCCACCTGGGGCCAGCACTGCTGGGGCTCCTGTCTGCAGCCCGTGCCCAGGGCTACCCTCTCCATGCCCACACCCGGTCTGGCCCTGAGACGGCCTGGTCCCCAATTCTCCCTCCCCTCACTGCGTGCTGCCATTTGCTGTGGTCCAGGCACCCAGCAGGTGCTCAGTACAGATTTGCTGAATGAAGAGCTTTAATCCAGACGTGGTCTAGTGGGCCTGGGGGTCCAAGTGGAAGGCTCCCTTGTGCATTTCATGGGCTAGAACCAGGACTTTGGTCGGGATTGTCCCTGCTCTTTCCCATGGGGACCCTGTCAGCTTTTGTGAAAGTGGGCAGAACGGGGTACCCAGGGCCAGCAGAGGCTTTGGGAGGGCCTGGAAGGGCCAGGGGCCAAGGGCAGACCCTGGGGTCCCTGTCCCTGGTCCTCTCCCCTTCCTGCCAACTTTCCAATTCAGTTGTGTCCACCTCTCCTTGTGATGTGGGAGCTTCACAGAGATGTCAGGATGGCCTGGAGGGACACCCAGGATCCGACCTCACAGGTGACGCACAGCATGGGGGGCTGAAGTCCCAGCAGAGCACCTGAAGGCCAGGGAGGATTCCTCTGGGTCAGGAAGGGCCGTGGGACAGGCAGTGGGAGTTAGATCCTAAAGGAGAGCTTGGAGGTGGCCAAGGGGTCAGGCCATGCCCCTGGACCTGGCCCTGCCAGGGTCGACCTGTGCCATGCTGTCCCCAAGAGGAGGGTCCTGGCTCTGTGTCACACTCTCCTGATGCAGAGCCTTGGCAACCTGACAGAGCTGGTACTTAGCACAGAGAATGCTAGGGGACAAAGGAAGGGGTGGCCCAGGGAAGGACGGACCACAGACAGCTGGCAAGGGGCAGCCGGGGCTCCCAGGGCTCTGGATTGCAGTCATGCTCCAGGATGGTCAGGGCGCAGGGTCTGCAGTTTCCCAGGAAAAGGAAGGGTCCCAGAGCCACCCAAGTGGGCAGGAGACAAGGGGTTCTGGCTCCAGCATCAGGTCTGGGTGTGTGAGGGACCCGGGACAGAGGACCTTAATGAGCCTTGCCGCGAGTAAACCTCACGCCCAGAGCAGAACCAGGCTCCCTTTGGAAATGGCTGCCCCTGGAGCCCCACCAGCTGGGGAGCACCGATGAGAGCTCTGGGCCGGAGCCGCTCTGGGGCGGGCCCTGGCCCAGGGGCTGGTGACACACGCCTGTTGCACAGGGCTGGGTCCCGCCACTGAGTCACAGTTCCTGGGGCTACCATTACTCAGGAGAGCAAGTCTGAACAGGGCAGGCAGGAAGGGCCTGGACTGCAGCCATCCCCCCACCCCGTGACGCTCCCGTCCTTGGCCCATGGACCCACCCGATGCCCTGTCCCCAGAAGCCGTTGTTCCTCCCTGTCCCGAGCCCACTGAGCTGCCCAGGGATTGGGGGGCCCTGTGGCCAAGGCCTGACCGCTCCCTGCAGCTGTCTGTCTTCCCGGGGGTCCGTCTGGGGTTGGACGGAAGAAGGCTGGGCTCCTGAGCCTGGGTGGGGTCGCAGGCCCTTTAACGCTCCAGACACATGCTCGTGAAGGGGGCCAATCCCTGCCTCTGTGATGCCCCAAGTCCCAGGGGAAGACCAGCCCCGACCCATCATGTGTGGGCCCTGCAGCCTGGCATTTAGGGCCATGGGGACCCAGTGACAAGCAGGGGATGGTTTGGATCCCAGCCAGCCCTAGCAGAGTGGCTGTTGAAACACCTAAGGGGCTGTGCTATGTGGACCCTCAGACCTCCGGAGGGCAGCCTCTTTGGGACCTCCCCCATGTGGTGCCACCCCCACTGGACCTGACTGAGTGGGACAGGCCCTGAGCAGCTCCGCTGTGGGACAGGGGGTGACCCTGCAGGCCAGGTGCCTGATGCTGATGTGCCAGCAGGCCCAGGTGAAAGGCCTTCCTGCCGCCTCCTTGACTTGCTACTGAGAGGCCGGGCTAGACGTGGTCAGAGAGGGTGCCCGCCTCTGCCTGCAGGCCCCAACTTGCCCCAGGGTGGCTGTGTGGAGGCACCTCCAGAGGCGTGGGATGTGGCAGGGTCAGGGGACTTTTGGGGCCACAGAGCAGCTGGGAAGTTCAGACTCCTGACCTCCGTGGTCATCCCCACTTATGCTTGTAGGCCTGGGAACCAGGGAGGGAGCAGTCTTTCCCTCCACCAGCAAGGCTGGGGAAACTGAGGCCCAGGGACAGGGGACAGTGGAGCAGGACCCGGTGTCCCTGGGGGCTGCACTCCTCCAGCCTGTATGGAGGTTCTTCAAACAGTTAAAAATAGAGCTACCCTATGACCCAGCAATTGCAGTGTTAGGTATTTACCCCAAAGATACAAATGTAGTGATCCGAAGGGGCACCTACACCTCAATGTTCATAGCAGGAAGGTCCACAATAGCCAAACTGTGGAAAGAGCCGAGATGTCCATCAATAAACAAGATGTGGTAATATATATATATATATAATGGAATATTACTCAGTCATCAGAAAGGATGAATACTTACCATGTCCATCGACATGGATGGAACTGGAGGGCATTATGCTGAGCAAAATAAGTCAATCAGAGAAAGACAATTATTATATGGTTTCACACATATGTGGGATTTAAGAAACAGTGCAGAGATCATAGGGGAAGGGAGGGAAAACTGAATGGGAAATCATCAAAGAGGGAGAAAAACCATGAGAGACTATTAACTATAGGAAAGAAACTGAGGGTTGCTGGAGGGGAGGTGGGTGGGGAGATGGTGTCATTGGGTGACTGACACTAAGGAGGGCACACGATGTGGTGAGCACTGGGCGTTATACACAACTGATGAATTATTGAACACTCATCTGAAACTAATGATGTACTATATGTTGGCTAATTGAATTTAAATAAAAAATAACATAAGAAGTAATTAACTTCTGATGCATCTCACAACATGGATCATCCTTGAAAACATGCTAAGTGAAAGAAGCCAGATATAAAAAGCTACATATTTATGATTCCATATATATGAAATGTCTAGAATAGGCAAATCCATAGAGACATAAAACAGATTAGTGGTTGCCAGACCTTGGGGAGGGGTAAATGTGGAGTGATGCTTAATGTGTGTGTCGTATCTCCTTGGAGTAATGAAAATATTCTGGAATTAGATAGGGGTGATGCTATCACAACACTGTGAATGTTCTAAAAGTCACTGAATTTTACACTTAAAAATTTTTGAAAGGTGATTGATGAAATGGTTGTGTGAATTTTACCTAATTTTTAAGAAATTTTTTATTTAAATTCAACTTAGTTAACATATAGTGTATTATTAGTTTCAGGAGTAGAATTTAGTGATTCATCAATTGCATATAACACCCAGTGCTCATTACATCATGTGCCCTCCTTAATGCTCATCACCCAATTACCCCATTGCCTCACCCACCTCTATTCCAGCAACTTTCAGTTTGTTTCCTATACTTAAGAGGCTCTTATGGTTTGCCTCCCTCTCTATTTTCATCTTATTTTATTTTTCCTTCCCATCCCCTGTGTTCATCTATTTTGTTTCTTAAATTCCACATATGAGTAAAATCATCTGGTATTTGTCTTTCTCTGACTGACTTATTTTGCTTAGCATAACACCAACTAGTTCCATCTATGTCATTGCAAATGGCAAGATTTCATTCTTCTTGATGGCTGAGTAATATTCATATATATATATATATCCACCCACGTATATATATTCCTATATATATATCCAATATTCTTATATATATATCCATATCTATATATCAATACCTATATCTACATCTCTCTCTCTCTATAGATATATATATTATACATCCTCTTTATCCATCATCTGTCAATGGACATGTATGCTACTAGCACAAAAACAGACATGTAGATCAATGGAACAGAATAGAGAACCCAGAAATGGACCCTCAATTCTATGGTCAACTAATCTTTGACAAAGCAGGAAAGAATGTCCAATGGAAAAAGGACAGTCTCTTCAACAAATGGTGTTGGGAAAATTGGACAGCCACCTGCAGAAGAATTACTGGACCATTTCCTTACACCATACACAAAAATAGACTCCAAATGGTTGAAAGACCTAAACGTGAGACAGGATTCCATCCAAATCCTAAAGGAGATTGCTGCCTAAAGGCAGCAACCTCTTCGACCTGAGCCGCAGCAACTTCTTCCTAGAAACATCGCCAAAGGCAAGGGAAGCAAGGGCAAAAATGAACTATTCAGACTTCATCAAGATAAAAAACTTTTGCACAACCAAAGAAACAGTCAACAAAACCAAAAGACAACTGACAGAATGGGAGAAGATATTTGCAAATGACATATGAGATATGAGATATCCAAAATCTATAAAGAACTTCTTAAGCTCAACACCCAAAGAACAAATGATCCAATCAAGAAATGGGCAGAAGACATGAACAGACATTTTTTCAAAGAAGACATCCAAATGGCCAACAGACACATGAAAAAGTGCTCAACATCGCTCAGCATCAGGGAAATCCAAATCAAAACCTCAATGAGATACCACCTCACACCCGTCAGAATGGCTAAATTTAACAAGTCAGGAAACGACAGATGTTGGCGGGGATGCGGAGAAAGGGGAACCCTCCTACACTGTTTTTGGGAATGCAAGCTGGTGCAATCCCTCTGGAAAACAGTATGGAGGTTCCTCAAAAAGTTGAAAATAGAGCTACCGTATGATCCAGCAATTGCACTACTGGGTATTTACCCCAAAGATACAAATGTAGGGATCTGAAGGGGTACGTGCCCCCTGATGTTTATAGCAGCAATGTCCACAATAGCCAAAAGGAATGAGATCTTGCCATTTGCAATGATGTGGATAGAACTAGAGGGTGTTATGCTGAGCGAAATAAGTCAATCAGAGAAAGACATGTATCATATGACCTCACTGATATGAGGAATTCTTAATCTCAGGATAAAAACTGAGGGTTGCTGGAGTGTTGGGGAGGTGGGAGGGATGGGGTGGCTGGGTGTGTATGTGCTATGGTGAGTGCTGTGAATTGTGCAAGACTGTTGAATCACAGACCTGTACCTCTGAAACAAATAATACAATGTATGTTAAAAAAAAAAAAAAGAAGAAGATAGCAGGAGGGGAAGAATGAAGGGGAGGAAATTGGAGGGGGAGACGAACCATGAGAGACAATGGACTCTAAAAAACAAACTGAAGGTTCTAGAGGGGAGGGGGTGGGAGGATGTGTTAGCCTGATGACGAGGGCACGTTTTGCATGGAGCACTGGGTGTTATACACAAACAATGAATCATGGAACACTACATCAAAAACTAATGATGTAATGTATGGTGATTAATATAACGATAAAAAATTTTAAAAAAGAAAATAAAAAGAAAAAGGACAGACTCTTCAGTAAATGGTGCTGGGAAAATTGGACAGCCACATGCAATAGAATGAAACTGTATCATTCTCTTACACCAAACACAAAGATCAACTCAAAATGGATGAAAGACCCAAATGAGAGACAGCAATCCATCAAAATTCTAGAGGAGAACACAGGCAGCTATCTCTTTGACCTTGGCCACAGCAACTTCTTGCTAGACACATCTCCAAAGGCAAGGGAAACAAAAACAAAAATGAAATATTGGGACTTCATCAGGATAAAAACTTTTGCACAGCAAAGGAAACAGTCAACAAAACTAAAAGGCAGCCTATGGAATGGGAGAAGATATTTTCAAATGACATATCAGATAAAGGGCTAGTATCCAAAATCTATGAAGAGCTTACCTTACTCAACACCCAAAACCCAAATAATCTAGTCGAGAAATGGGCAGAAGACATGAACAGACATTTATCTCAATTTTTTAAAAAGCAATTATCATACATGGCTTTCTCCCTTCTTACACATATTCACTTCTCTCCACTACCCCATGGACCCTGGCAGTTGTTTTCATTGGAGATGACGATGGGAGAAGAGATTAACTGTTACAAATTATGATTCCTTTCCCCACAAGGACTAATTTTTTTTTCTTATTTTTGCTAAGAAATCCAGAGAAAGTCTATATAGTTGGCAGCAAATCATTTTCAGCTTTGCTAATGAAACCAGAGGTCAAGTGTCCACAATGTCTACAGCAACCCAAGTGAGTGCCTGTGACTCACTATACATCCCCTTTCACATAAATATTTCT
>NW_027398362.1:0-11855 GCF_003265705.2 Callorhinus ursinus
CAACAGAAATATGCCACTAGCATGGTAGACGCAGATATACAGGATTAGGGATAGCTATGGCTGCCTCTAGTCCTTCAGCTCATGCAACAATTAGGAGCTCTAGAGTCATGGGCAGTTCACTTTGGAGCACCAGGAATAGTAGAACATGATCAGGGAACTCATTTTACAGCCACCTCAGTTGAAAAGCTCTGTGATCTATAGGACTTAAGATGGAATTACCATCTAGTTAACCACCCTACAGATGCTGGTTATATAGAGAGATTCAACGGATCATTAGGAAGAGAATTACGATTGATAGAAAAGCAAGGAAGTTTTCAACAGGCCCTGGGTGTAGCTTACTTTTTGCTAAGTCAAAGAGACAGATTAGGAAAAGGTAGTCCTTGTAAGATGTTAGACACCCTATTAACTTATCTTCTTTCTTTTTGACTTGATTTACTTCTTAGTAGATGTGACTTTGAGTTGGAGTCCTTTGACTTAAATCCTTACTTGAGTTTGCTTGATTCAGTTTAATGTACCCATCTTGTTTGGATATGATGTGATTTTTATCTCATATGGTTTGAATTTTATTGATTTTGCTTTACTTCTATTAAAAACTTGATTAAATAACCTAAATATGCCTTTTGTTATGTTACCAAACTAGTACTGCGATCCTGCTTTAAGATATATTTGATTCCTGCATGGCCCTTACAGATTTTGCCATGAGGAGTGAAATGTACAGGACAAAATGGAGTCTCTCATGTCAGGTGGGACCCTGTGTGAAGCAGCGGCCTGTGTCAAGCCATGACAAGTAGTTAAAGGTACTGCAGCTAGGAGATATTCCCTGGGACCAGTGTCAGCTGACACCCCAGAACTGATGAGGATCAGAACCGGAGGGTCTACAGGGGCCTAAGAGTGATTCAGAAAGGGGAGGAATTGGCAGCACAATGTCAGACTCTTCAGACCTGACCCCTCTATGTCTGACCACTTGAAAAGGCAACTGCCCCCGAAGGTTCTGCCCCATTGACCTCCAAAGAGAACCTTCCTTCCCTGCTGGAACATAAGAAGAAGTGAGTGCCCAGAGCTGACCCAGACTGACCAAGGCATTATCTCAACTGTGTGCCCACAGACTGACTTCGAGTTTGGTTCGTTAACTTACTACATCCTTCTGTTATCTGCTTTGTTCTGCGGTTTGTCTTGTATCCTGCTCTGTGTGCTCATAAGAAGCCAAGTTTCATCACATGGTGAAATGTCATCAAGTTTGGAATCCTGAACCTGTTTTATAATTGTGATTTAACTTTGCTTTATGATTGACTAAAGCTGACATTGTGGAAAGACACAACTAACGTGAGCGCCTTCATAGCGTGCTCATGACACAATCCCCATTCGGTCTATCAGCATATGATTCCTTGTTATTCAAGGAATGCTTGACTTGAGCTGGGTTTTGAGATGCGCCAGAGTTTCTGCAAATCCCAATGTGTTTCTGTAAATACCAATATTTCTCTATCTCATCCTGTTGACATATTTCCCATTCAAAGAGAGAATCAAGAGACTATACGCCAAGATGCATTGCTACTAATATGCTTTGAAGAGAAGTTCTGGGTATAAAACAAACATTCTGACCAAAAAACAGAAAAGAAAAATTTTGTTCTACCCCCTGTGAAAGGTGAAAGAAAACAAAGTCACTTGTGGGGTATCTGACTGGCTCGGTTGGTAGAGCATGTGACTCTTGATCTTTGGGTCATGAGTGTGAGCCCCACATTGGGGGTAGAGTTTACTCCAAAATAAAAATAAAGGCACTTATGTCAAGGGGGTTTAAAATGGAGCAGGGAGGTCATTAAGGAGGTGGCCCTTATGCACATCCTCACTGGGTGGAGTCATGAATTTTGGACCGGGCCAAAAAGACTCTAAAGACTGCAGAACACCTGCAACTTAATACAGTAGCTCCTGGCCTTTGCATAGTGATTGCCTTAGCAACTAAATTTGTTTAAACAAATTTAGCTAAACAAATTTGGGGTGAGGATTAGTTTTCTGGCACCAATACCAATCAAAATTCTTTGTAAACAGTGTATAAAAGCTTTCCCCTTGGGGCGCCTGGGTGGATCATTCAGTTAAGGGTCTGCCTTTGGGTCCTGGGATGGAGGCCCAAGTCGGGATCCCTACTCAGTGGTTTGTCTGCTTCTCCCTCTGCCCCTCACCCCCATTCAGACTGACTCTCTCTCTCTTAAATAAAGAAATAAAATCTTAAAAAGAAAAAAAAAGCATTCCTCTTTTCTGTCCAGAAACCCCTGTTCTTTGTTCTCTAGTGGGACACTATTTGGCTTGTGTAATCAATATGTACCAAAATACAATTCTTTTTTATTTCTGCCTTAGCAATTTTAATTTAGAAATTTATCCTACAGGCTTTTGTTCATGGGTACAAACGTTGTTCACACTATTTGCAACAGCAAAAGATTAGAAAATTTTAACTGCCATTTAACAGGAGACTGGATATACAAATTATGGTTCGACTGAACACCAGTCCCACCCCATGTACCGCTGGGGGCAGGAACCACGGGGCTGCTTTGTGCCTCCTGAACTGGGTCATCGGCCACCTTCATCAGCTGTCCAAAGCAATAATGTTTTACAGTTTGGCAACTTGGTAGGTAAAAAAGGGCATAATCTTGTTTTAATTGGTATTTCCTTCATTGCTGCTGCGGTTGACGTTTTTCATGTTTTTTGCCCCTTGTACATTTTGAGTTCTGTAAAAAGTTCACAAAACGTGTTTACAACATTTGTTGGTTTTTTTTTTATTTTCACTCTGATATTGTGAATACAAAGAGGAGTAAAACACTGTTATTCTAGGTGCTTTTATTACCTCTGTAATAAAAAGAGATTGAGAAAAGTAAAACACACAAAAGTTTAAGAGCATGTATCTCCCGTATATTGGAGATATCCAGAAAAACTGAAAAATGCCCCAAAATGGCTCAAGCCACCACCTTGAATACCATCTTCAGCTAAGGACAAAAGAAAGACGTTGGAATGCGGGTGGGGAGGCCAATTATGGGAGGTTACCAGGAAAAGCCCAGCAAATAATGGTCAAGTTTTGTTAGGCATATTTAAGTCAGTGCCTTCCCCATTAATAAGAATTTCTTTTCTTTTCTTTTTTTTATTGATAACAGTTTCTTGTGATTTATAGATTCATCTTTCTCTTTCTGGTACTAAAGAGGGAGACATACTTAGAATGGACATTTCCTTTATAAATGTAAATGTTCCTTTAAAAAGGCTAACTTCCACTCTGGCTTCAGAGCTTCTCCTGTGTTTGGGGTTTCTTAAAAATCACCAGCTCAAAATCATCCTTATGCCCAAGAGGTAACATTTGGAGTGCAAACTCTGCTACCCTTCTTGACTATCTCATAAGAAGGTGGTCCAGTGAGAAACTCAACCAAGGTGGCTTAGCTAGAAGCAGCCTTTAAAGAAATGCATTGATAGGAAACACATTCAAGGATCTCACTTTATCCATAAATTGCACCTTTGACAACATACTCTCCCCTCTCGATGAAGATTCCACAGTTCACAACACCAGAGGTGGTGGTGGTGGTGGTGTTTTTCCCACTGAACTTCTCATTGAATATAGCCTAGTCATCTGGGGACATGGACCCAGATGTTTTTTCAGGAAGTGAATTTAGGAAATAGATTTCTGATTGTCCCCTGATAAGCTCAGATTACCCTCCTCCCATGTTACTCCTCCCCAGGCCCTTATCATTCCTCTGTACCCAGAAGCGAGTCTTTGCTATTGGTCCCCTTTGCTCCAGGCTATTCTCAGAGTGAACTTAAGTGTTCTAGATGAGAAGACACAGGAACAGGTTCACATTGGAAGGCTGTCCCCCACCCCTGCCAGGCTTCTAATCAGTTGGAGTGCTGTACCTCTCACTACCATTCCTTTCTTCACGGCTGCAGACTTCCTGGCTCTCTGCTCTTCAGATCCACGTATTGATTTCCTCGACCAGTGACACCTGAGTGTTGGAAATGAACAGGGTGAGTTTGAGTTAGGGTTGGTGCTGAGGACGCTTGCCGGGAAAGGCCCAGAAACACCGGAAAGGGCCTCACTGAATTCCTAGACCGAAGAGTTAAGATAGGAAAGTGATCGAATTTGTAAGAGGCAAAGACATGAATTCAACTCAGGATTAAGCCCAGCGATACTGTCTCTCCCCTCAACCCCCCCACCCCCACTCCCACTTCCTCCCCAATCTTCCCAAGCATAATGCATTGAAGCAGCTTGAATCCTGGTCTTCTATCCTGGTTAGGACCTTTGGGCCAGGTATAGGGTGGCCCAGATGTGAATGTGCCTACTCTGTCTTCTGTGCATGATAGAGCACTTGACACGATAGAGGCCGAAAAAAATTTCCTTCTAGCCTTCAAGATTCTGCTAGCTAGTTTAAGATGGAAGGTGACACAAGACAGATTCAATAGGAGAAAAGGAGCAAAGTTTTGTTATGTGCACACAGAGGCCCAAGAATGAAATTGAGATCTCAAAGAAATGACCGAGGCAGGTAGTTTTTATACATTTTAAACAATGAGACAATAGATTTGTGAGGAATTGATAGGACAGACAAAACAAATGTTTGGGAGTTTTAATTAGTAAGGAATTCCAAGCAGAATCTGGGCTGAGGTAGTAGATTAGCAAAAAGCAAGAAAGTTTGTTTATACAGCTTTCTTGGCTTTAAAATCCCTATCAGTGGCGGGGTGCCTGGCCAGCTCAGTTAGTGGCACATGTGACTCTTGATCTCGGGGTTATGAGTTCAGCCCCATGTTGGGCATAGAACTTACTTAAAAAATACTAAGAAAATGAGTAAAAGCCCTATCTCTGGTGATAAGAATGTCTTCTTTTATTTCTTAACACAGGGAGGGAACCATATATAGGAGAGATTCCATTTCTGCTTTTACAGGGACAGAAGAGGATCTGAGTGTCCTTGCACTGGCTGTTTTCCAAGGAGCTTCAATTCAAAATAATCAATATGCCTGGGACACCTTCTGGGGTGGCCCGTCCTGGGTCCCTACAACATTCTCAGAAGTGCTTTCACTTACATATCACATTAGATTCTCCCAGGTCTCTGAGGCAGCTATTCTTTTTTTTTTTTTTAATTTTTTAATTGTTATGTTAATCACCATACATTACATCATTAGTTTTTGATGTAGTGTTCCATGATTCAGTGTTTGTGCATAACACCCAGTGCTCCACGCAGAACGTGCCCCTCTTTAATACCCATCACGAGGCTAACCCATCCCCCCACCCCCCTCCCCTCTAGAAACCTCAGTTTGTTTTTCAGAGTCCATCGTCTCTCATGGTTCGTCTCCCCCTCCGATTTACTCCCCTTCATTCTTCCCTTCCTGCTATCTTCCTCTTCTTTTTTTTTTCTTAACCTATATTGCATTATTTGTTTCAGAAGTACAGATCTGTGATTCAACAGTCTTGCACAATTCACAGCGCTCACCATAGCACATACCCTCCCCAGTGTCTATCACCCAGCCACCCCATCCCTCCCACCCCCCACCACTCCAGCAACCCTCAGTTTGTTTCCTGAGGTTAAAAAGTCCTCATACCAGCGAGGTCATATGATACATGTCTTTCTCTGATTGTCTTATTTCACTCAGCATAACACCCTCCAGTTCCATCCATGTCGTTGCAAATGGCAAGATCTCATTCCTTTTGATGGCTGCATAATATTCCATTGTGTATACATACCACTTCTTCTTCATCCATTCATCTGTCGATGGACATCTTGGCTCTTTCCACAGTTTGGCTATCGTGGACACTGAGGCAGCTATTCTTTAACCCCATTTGTGGACACAGTGCTCAGAGAGTTGAGAAGAGGTTAGAGATTCCAGAGGACCAGCTGTACTCCTAGCAGTGAATGAGGACGGAGAGCTGGTTTAAAGGGGAGACTTTTCCAAAGAACTCGATGCCCTAATTTTGACCAGAGTAGCTCCTGTGAGGGTAGTTTCAATCTGGTACTTGATTGATGAGAACAATCTTTCAAAACTGGAGTTCCTATATGATTGCATTCTGAACAACAAATCAAGATGGTTTATAACGATGATAATGAAGTAAATGGCCGCTGAGAGTATGTGGGTGGTCAGAAGTGATAACAGGTTTCACACAGGCTTTGGGGAAGTGTTCTAAGGAAATCGGGATTAGAAAAACACCATTTTGCAGAATCATTGCAACTGTAGCCTGGGCTTTGAGGGAACCAAAGCCTTCTTGCTTGGAAAGTATCACCCAAGTCTTCACCTAACTTCCTCATTCCCTTAGAGGGTGACAACCCTTTCCACTTCACAGTCATAAAGCTTAAAATACCATTTTCTTTTAGAACCATGCTCTTCAGTGAACTGATCTGCACTGTCAAACAAACAGAGTTAGCTAGAGGATGATGGGTTCCTCAGTTTGGGTAGAAGAGAGGGCAGACGGCAGGTGTTTGAAATTCTCAAAATAAACTTCACCTATTTTTGACCATCTTGTGTTAGTCTCAGTCAGGTCCTGGCATATTTTCAGTTCTTGTAAAGTTTACTACCTAATGAGATTTATCCTCTTCAAGCCTGGGAACAAAATGGTAAAGTTGGGCCCGAGGGCCTACTTTGGCAAGAAAGGTATTTTAAGGTGCAGGTCAACTCTTAAGGCAGTGCTGAGATAATGCTTTCCTCTCTCTTCCCTGTGGGCCCGCAGGTGGCTCTGGCGACTGAGACGGCGTCCCCTCTAAAGGGCCTAGGCCCTCTCTTGGCCCTGCTGTTTTCCCTAGGCGGGCTGCTTGTACACAGCCAGAACCTCTCCTGGAGGGAATTCATGAAACAGCACTACCTGAGCACAAGCTGGAAATTCAGCGACTACAAATGCAATGATCTCATGAGGGAGAGAGAAGCTCCACAAGACAGGAACTATCACATCTTCATCTATACCTTTTGGCACAAAATCGAGCATATTTGCCTCAGGAAGTGGAGAGACCGTTACAGAAATGTATATATATGGGCCCAGCATCCCTTCAAAATACTCAAGTGCTACCAGGAGGGTAACCAAAAGAGCTACAGGGAGCACAGCAGCTACAGCTATATTGAATTCCACTGTGGTGCAAACGGGTATGTCGATGGCATAGAGGACATCCAGCTGTTAGACATCAAAAAATAGAAAGTCTACCCACACCCCCAGGTTCGAGTAGCGTGTCCAGCACTTCCCAAGTGGGAGCCCCTGCCTACGTCAACAGCCCTTGCTACTCCTTCCTTTGCATTTATGTGCCAATGTTTTCCAATTACTTAGAGTTATGCGTCATCCCATGCTCTCTTCCTATCAAAACCACCTGCACGGTTTCTCTGCCCAGAATACCCTTGTGCCCTCATTTATCTGACTTGCTCTTATAGTTTTTTAAGATTAAGCTCATACGGTTTCTCTGTTTTACTGAACCAGGGACGTTCCTGATAGTGACTCTCCTTATACTGACCCAAGCTGAACGGTCTTCCCTTCCCTAAATAGAGTATGTCATTCCAACGTGTGTGACATTTATATATGTTACGGGTTGTATGATTAAAGGAGTGATACAGATTATGCTTGGATATGATGTGTGCAGAGTGTAAGTTTAAGGTGTGTGTCATTGGACTCATCCCTTAAACAAGTCTCTGAGGAAATGCATGCATGCATTTTAGATAGGTTAAGGCATTATGTTTCTTGAGGAATAATAAATCAAGTAGAAGATAATGGCAGAAATGAGGTTATCTGATAAAAATCATTTTCACTAGGCAGACATATAGAGTGGGATATGGGACTTTAAAATGTAACCTTCAAGAATGGGTCTCAAGACTTAAATTTTGTCGGAGGAAAGAGGAAGTAAATTGCAGAAGGAACTGTTGAAGACACAAGTAAGTAACGTCCATGAGAATTCTGTTTGCTAAATGGGGAAGAGAGACACAGAGAAAGATAAACCTTCACTTCATATAATTTTGCCTCGAACAGGTATGGGGAGGAGAAATGTGAAACATTAAAGTACTTTGTGATCTTTAGCCTCCTGCATTGTTGAATGAATGACTCTAGTCTTGAAACAATTGGAGAAAAGACCAAGGTCATAACATTTTCAGTTAGGCGGCTGCATTCCTAGTCCTAGACGTCTAGCCCCAATGAGTAGCCAAGGAATCTAGGTTGGTCGTCATGTTCCAAGAGCAGCTCCTCAGCTTTGCAATTTTCCAGTGCACCTGGGGATGAGCAGACACTGGGGAGATGATGACCTATAGTAACCAAACTCACAAGAGATTAGTGTTAAACCAGTAGCTCTGTACCAATAATCAATTTGCAGATGAGGAATACTGGCTGTTTCACTCAGCTGATAAAAGCTGCTTCAAAATGTAGGGCGTGGGGCACCTGGATGGCTCAGTCTGTTAGGCGTCGACTCTGGATTTCGGCTCGGGTCATGACCTCAGGGTCATGAGATCCAGCCCCACATCCAGCTCTGTGCTGAGTTTGCAGCCTGCTTGGGACTCTCTCTCTCCCTCTCCCTCTCCCTCTGCCACCTGCCCTATACTCTCACAAGCCATCTCTCTCTAAAACAATGAAAACAAAAACAGACAAACAAATAAAACAAAAATAAAATGTAGTGGCATATTTTGTGGTAGCATATTCTGGTTGCCTATACTTATATTCCAGAGTGGTCTATTCTGGTCTCCCACAGTAAGTTTTCACAAATACCTCACTCTAAAAACTCGAAAACTTCCTTTTATTAAAGGGTTAAAAGATGGTGGTTGAAACCACATGGAAAGAAAGTGGCTTTAAGCACAATTAATATAATAGTTTTGTGTTGTTGCTTGGTTTTTCCCACATCCACTTTCCCCCATTTGGATAGCTGCATATTCATTTCCTTTCTGGAACTATGCCTCCCCTGCTTGTGTGCAGTATTGGTGGGGTTATCCGTCAGGGTTTTGAATCCCCTCTACTGAGTCAAGTGACGGTCATGAGATGCAAACTAGGCCAACCAGACTCTTTCTTATAGGAGACCAGAATGTACTACCCGAAAAGATGGCTCTTTGGCACAAAGATGATTTTGAGCTGATTATTCTGAGAAACAGAAGACAGAGGAGAAGCTCTGAAAGCAGCCTATAAATCACCCATTTACAAATAAGGGACATTTATCATCATAGAGAAAATCTCTATCCCTAAGGGTGTTGCCCTATGTCTAGTAACAAGATACAGATGACTCTAAATCACAAGAAACTCTTACCAATGGAGAAAGCACAGGCTTAACTCTGCAAAACAAACTTTGTTTACTATACTTTCCCTGCCAGCTTCCTGGAGCCTGCCTTCCCCACACTCTTCTTCCTTTGTTTTAGCTGAAGATGGTCTGTTAGCCCAAGGTCTCACCACCTCTTGGAATGACCTTTCCTGATGTGAAGCACAAAGGCAAAAGAAATGTAGAAAGAAAATTAAATTTCCTTACAACTTGCAGCCCATTGACGAGTACTTGGGACAGGCAGAGTGACCTTCTTCTAAGAGCACAGCTGCCTCAATGTTAATACTTTGTTAGAGGAAAAAGGTAACCCTAGCCTGACATTACCTCAACCCCCAGGATCCTGCAAGTCTCCTTTAACGTACAAAAATCCCTTTGGAGGGGCGCCTGGGTGGCTCAGTCGTTAAGCGTCTGCCTTCGGCTCAGGTCATGATCCCGGGGTCCTGGGATCGAGCCCCGCATCGGGCTCCCTGCTCGGCGGGAAACCTGCTTCTCCCTCTCCCACTCCCCCTGCTTGTGTTCCCTCTCTCACCTTGTCTCTCTCTGTCAAATAAATAAATAAAATCTTAAAAAAAAAAAACCCTTTGGAAACTTCCTTTATCTCTACCCCACCCAGGTTATATGTTAGCAATAATTCTCCAAGCGTATGTCCCACCGATAGACGTCTGAAGGGTCTCATGACTCATGTTGTACTGGACGATAATAAATGACCTCATCTTAACAGCAGCTAGCCCCTCAAGGTCCTAAAACCCTTGCTTCCAAATTCCTTAGAGACTTTGGCTATCCCTAACCCAAACCCGACGTAATAGAATCAGCCACTACTCACAACCCCAGTGCCACTCTTCCTGCCCACGGGTCCTGTCCCCGTACATTAATAAAACCGCCATTTTTGCACCAAAGATGACTCAAGAATTCTTTCTTGACCATTTGCTCCTGGACCTTAACATCACCACATTTCACACCAATCCCTTCATTTCTCCCATGTATATATGACATATCCATGCTAATAAACTTCTGTTTGGTTTTCTTTTGTTAATCCGTCTTATGTTATAAAGGCCATAGCTGAGAAGGAAGGAGAGAAGAGAAAGGTTGCTTTTTCCTCTACACTATCTTCTGACACTGAATCTCTAATAGTGATGCAAGTAATGTGGGAAACAAAGGCAAAAGAAAAAGTTAAATTTCCTTACTTCCTACAGCCCATTGACTACTCCTTGAAACAGGTAGAGTTGATGAGGGAGCAGAAGGCTAGCTGAGGACAGGCAGAACCTGACACCTCACAACCACCGCCCCCCATGAGATATATGTGACATTCCTCAGGCACTTCTGGCCGCCCTAAAGGAAAAACAAATAGTTAACTTATAGAGATTACAATCCTGCAAGACATGAGTCTCCCTCAGTTTACAAAAGTCTTAGCAATTTACAAGAACAAAGCGTTTCTATCAATGTCTAGTTTCCAGCAGGGAATGTAGATACAGTTAAATGTCCTTATAATCTGCAGTCCATTGACAGATACTTGAAGGGGGCAAAGTGTAATTTCCTCCAGGAAGTTCCCAACTATCCTACTGTCAATGCCTTACTAGAAGGAGAGACAATCTTCACAGGTAATGGCAAGGCCTCCGGTATCCTGTGAGGATACAAAAATCCTTTTGAAACCTCCCTTTTCCATATCTCCCTCAATTCCCAAGTATATAATCAGCCACACCTCACAAACCCGGGGCAGCTTTTTCTACCCATGGGTCCTGTCCCCTGCTTTCATAAAACCACTTTTTGCACCAAAGGTGTCTCAAGAATTCTTTCTTGGCTGTTGGTTTCAAACCTTAACATCTTTCCTATATCATCTACACGGGGAGGGTGATGCACCCCAACTCCATGAAGAAAGAAGCTCCTTCACTAGGGACCCTCCCACCTTACCCTTGGTATCTCTTTATCTGGGTCTTCATCTGTCTCCTTTATCATATCCCTTAACAAACTGATAAACCATCAGTGTTTCCTTGAGTTCTGTGAGCACCCCAAAAAAGTAGTGGAACAAATAAAGGGTTGGGGGAAGCTCAGATTTATAGCCAGGCAGTCAGAAGCACAGGTGACAAGCTGGACTTGCAATTGGCAACTGGACCGGGGGAGTCTTGTGTGTTTGTGGGGTGTTTTCTCCTAAAGAACTGAAATCAGGGAGCTCAAAACACTAAAGCATCAGGGAAGGAAGCACTCGACGGATAACAGGAAGTCATCATTTCCTCACAATTTCTTTGGGGAAGTTATCACTTCCCCTTTGTTCCTTTAAGTAGGCTTGTTCTTCCTGTGTCTGCGGGGATACTGGCTTTAAACAGTGAGTTGGAGAGTGTGGGTCTCATCCACACTGTGCACAAGAAGTGCATCTTTCAAGCCCTAGATTCCCTTTCCTCTTTCCTAGGGCTCGGAACCCTCCCCTGCTGCACGCAGACCGCGCTGGCACACCTGGCAGAGGAACAGCTGGCAAAAGCCTCTGAGCCTGGGGACTAACCACTGCCTCTGATCTCAGCGGGAGCCCCAGCACAGAGACTGGTAAGAGGAGAACCCCGGGGGCTGGGAGAGTAGAGCCGTGAAGATGGCCAGAAGGTCCAGGTCACATAGATGGAGGAGAAATATTCCAGGAGGGAGGAGGGA
>NW_027398363.1:0-11846 GCF_003265705.2 Callorhinus ursinus
AGCGATGTTGAGCACTTTTTCATGTGTCTGTTGGCCATTTGGATATCTTCTTTGGAAAAATGTCTGTTCATGTCTTTTGCCCATTTCTTGATTGGATCATCTGTTCTTTGGGTGTTGAGTTTGGTAAGTTCTTTATAGATTTTGGATACTAGCCCTTTATCTGATATGTCATTTGCAAATATCTTCTCCCATTCTGTCAGTTGTCTTTTGGTTTTGTGGACTGTTTCCTTTGCCATGCAAAAGCTTCTTATCTTGATGAAGTCCCAATAGTTCATTTTGGCCCTTGCTTCCCTTGCCTTTGGCGATGTTTCTAGGAAGAAGTTGCTGCAGCTGAGGTCGAAGAGGTTGCTGCCTGTGTTCTCCTTTAGGATTTTGATGGACACCTGTCTCACATTTAGGTCTTTCATCCATTTGGAGTCTATTTTCTTGTGTGGTGTAAGGAAATGGTCCAGTTTCATTCTTCTGCATGTGGCTGTCCAGTTTTCCCAACACCATTTGTTGAAGAGACTGCCTTTTTTCCATTGGACATTCTTTCCTGCTTTGTTGAAGATGAGTTGACCATAGAGTTGAGGGTCCACCTCTGGGCTCTCTATTCTGTTCCATTGATCTATGTGTCTGTTTTTGTGCCAGTACCATACTGTCTTGATGATGACAGCTTTGTAATAGAGCTGGAAGTCCGGAATTGTGATACCACCAGCTTTACTTTCTTTTTCAACATTCCTCTGGCTATGCGGGGTCTTTTCTGGTTCCATACAAATTTTAGGATTCTTTGTTCCATTTCTTGGAAAAAAGTGGACGGTATTTTGATAGGGGTTGCATTAAATGTACAGGTTGCTCTAGGTAGCATTGACATCTTCACAATATTTGTTCTTCCAATCCATGAGCATGGAATGTTTTTCCATTTCTTTGTGTCTTCCTCAATTTCTTTCATGAGTATTCTATAGTTTTCTGAGTACAGATTCTTTGCCTCTTTGATTAGATTTATTCGTAGGTATCTCATGGTTTTGGGTGCAACTGTAAATGGGATCGAGTCCTTAATTTCTCTTTCTTCTGTCTTGTTGTTGGTGTATAGGAATGCCACTGATTTCTGTACATTGATTTTTATATCCTGCCACTTCACTGAATTCCTGTATGAGTTCTAGCAGTTTTGGGGTGGAGTCTTTTGGGTTTTCCACATAAAGTATCTTATCATCTGCAAAAAGTGAGAGTTTGACTTCTTCTTTGCTGATTCGGATGCCTTTTATTTCTTTTTGTTGTCTTATTGCTGAGGCTAGGACTTCTAGTACTATGTTGAACAAAAGTGGTGAGAGTGGGCAACCCTGTCATGTGTCTGACCTTAGGGGGAAAGCTCTCTGTTTTTCCCCATTGAGAATGATATTCGCTGTGGCCTTTTCATAGATGGCTTTTATGATACTGAGGAATGTTCCCTCTAGCCCTACACTCTGAAGAGTTTTAATCAAGAAAGGATGCTGTACTTTGTCAAATGCTTTTTCTGTATCTATTGAGAGGATCGTATGGTTCTTATTCTTTTTTTTTTTTAATAAATGTATTGTATGACATTGACTGATTTGTGGATGTTGAACCAACCTTGAAGGTCAGGAATAAATCCCACTTGGTTGTGGTGAATGATCCTTTTTTTTTTTTTTTTGTAAGATTTTATTTATTTATTCATTTGACAGAGAGCAAGCACAAGTAGCGGAAGTGGAAGGCAGAGGGAAAGGGAGAAGCAGGCTTTCCACCGAGCAGAGAGCCTGATGCGGGGCTTGATCCCAGGGCCCTGGGATCATGACCTGAGCCGAACGCAAGAGGCTTAATGACTGAGCCACCCAGGCGCCCTGTGCATAATCCTTTTAATGTACTCTTGGATCCTATTGGTTAGTATTTTGGTGAGAATTTTTGCTTCCATGTTCATCAGGGATATTGGTCTGTAGTTCTCCTTTTTGATGGGGTCTTTGGTTTGGGATCAAGGTAATGCTGGCTTCATAAAATGGGTTTGGAAGTTCTCCTTCCATTTCTATTTTTTGGGACAGATTCAGAAGAATAGATGTTAATTCTCCTTTAAAAGTTTGGTTATATCCTGCCTTTAAAATACTATCAAGTATTCATTTATCATCTGAATATATTCTATCTAGTTCTGTGGTTAAATAATCTTTTATAATGCTGATTTATATTTCATGACATGTTACTATAATTCAATATAGGAATAATATAGGGAAATAAAAAAGTAGTACCAAATCACCAAAATTAATTTAACTTTTTTTCTTTTTTAAAGAAAGCATCTATATTTTCGGATTGTTTTTATGCAGAATTTCTTCTCAGTGTTGAAGAAAAAGATACAAGTGGATACTCAGTCTTCTGCTTCCTTCAGTGCAAAGTGATCTTTGAGAAATGCGGATATTTGAGCAAGCTTTGAAGAGGGTAATGAGTGCAAGAGATTGACATAGGCAATTATTAATACTGTCTCTTAAAAATAGGAAGAAAATTTTTACAATCTAAAACCTGGGCAAAATTCTTGAAATTATTACTGAATAAAGTTTGCAAGGCCTTTAGAGAAGAAAAAGGTGATTATTTTTTTGGTTTTAATTTTTTAAAAAGATTTTATTTATTTGAGAGAGAGAATGAGCAGGGAGAGCAGCAGAGGGAGAGGGAGAAGCAGACACTCTGCTGGGCAGGGAGCCTGATGCGTGGCTCTTCCTTATACTTTGGGATCATGACCTGAGCTGAAGGGAGCCACTTAACTGATCCACCCAGCTGCCCTGGAAAAGGTGATTATTAAAAATAAGCATATAGAAAAAAAAGGTAAGAGTTGGAGAGGATGTGGAGAATAACCCTAATTCACTGTTAGTAAAAATATAAGGTGGTGCAGCCAATTTGGAAGTCTGGCCATTCCTCAAATGATTAAATATGGAGTTACCATATGACTCAGCAAATGGTTGGTTAGATGTCCAAGAGAAATGAAAACATATGTTCCCACGAAAACATGTACCGAAATGTTCCAGCAGCATCATTCATAATAGCCAAAAGGTGGAAACAACCCAAATGGCTGTCAGTGGACAGATGGATACACAAAATGTGGTATATGTATTCAATGAAATATTGTTCAACCATAAAGAGGAATGAAGTACTGACACATGATGCAACATGGAATAAGCTTGAAAACATTATATTAAGTGAAAGAAGCCAGTTACCAAAGACCACATAATAATATGATTCCATTCACAGGTAAGTCTAGAACAGGTGAATTCATGTAGACAAAGTAGATTAGTGGTTGCCTAGGGCTGGAGGAGATGGACAGATTGGAGGTTGACAGTTAAAGGGTACAGGGTCTCTACAATACTAAAAACCAATGAATTGTAGACTTTATTTTAATTTTTAAAATTTGAGTATATTTGATATAATGTTACATTGGTTTCAGGTATACAACATAGTGACTCAACATCTCTAAGTGATGCCCTGTTCACCACAAGTGTAGCTACCATGTAGCACCATACAACGCTATTAAAATATCATTGACTCTCTTCCCTATGCTGTGCCTTTTATTCCCTGAATTGTACTGTCCAAGTGAGTTGATTGCACGTTATGTGAATTGTATCTCAATAAAGCTGTTAAAAAAGTGAAATGCTGATACATGCTACAACATGGATGAACCCTTGAAGATATTAGGCTGAGTAAAAGAAGTTAGGCCCTACAGATGAGATCCCAAAGAGGTATTTATTGTTCTTCCAGCCAGATGCAGGCTACCAGTCAGAGATCATTTTTACTATAAGCAAAATTGCCTTGTAAAATATACCCCATGCTAGCTTTTCTTGGGCTTCGAAGGGAACAGAGCTAGAAAGTTAACTTAAGGTCAGATTATCACGCAGAAGGTGAAAAGGGTAGCTCTTTGCCCCCAGACATGTACTGAACTCCTTACACTAACTTATTACCCATTAGGTTCGATTCATCTTGGCTTTTGTGATTTCCATCTTATTCTTGGAAAATCAGTATAATTAATTTTTTTATATACAATGTTTAAAGTGTTATTGTATTCCCTTATCTTGACTAAATAAAATCCCTTAATGTAGCCATTTTTACACAGGATAATTTCTTTATATTTTTAATATAAACTCTTTTTCCATTAGCAATCTATGCTAACACATTGTTCTGTAGAAATTTGGCATAACAGAATATAACTTGGACCACAGCTAAGCATAGAAAATTGGTATTAAATACCAGAAACCCAAGAATCAGTACAATTTATACCAAAATATTGCATTTTTCTTGTTGTTGTTTTCCTATTCATTAACTCTACCCATCATCTTTTTTCAGTTAACGAAAAAGCCAATTGTGAGGATACATGTTGGTCAGTGATAAGGAGTGAACATGGCAGGAAACTTCAGGCACTGCTAGAGCATAGATTTTTCTTGGTTGGTATTAGAGTTCCTTCTGTGCAACTAGAATGATTGGGGGTAGATATGAGTAAAGGTATGCTGGGACACACAGTTTCTAAAAAATGACAGGATTTTGAAATGATGACTACCGCTAACATCCCCAATATAACTTGCCTGCTTTTTGTGGAAATGCCTGAAGTACACCTATTGGTCTTTTTACCATCTCGCATGGAGTCCTTTTCTAAAGGTATTTTCCATGAGTGGATTACTTCTGTGAAATGAAACAAAGGAAGAGACAATATATGATGTAGCTAAAACCAGTTATTCAGTTAAGGTCCAACTAATGGCCAATTCGTGATTTATTTGCAAGTTAACACTTTTGGGGGAGGGGAATGTCAATCTAAAGGTTGTTTAATTGATATTTGTTGTTTTTTAAGGGCCAGTAGCAATTCAAGTTTACCTTGTAGAGTACGGCAAAATGATAAATTATGCTTACAGTTATTCTTTTGATTCACAGGGCATTTTTTTTTTTGAAAATAAGTTCACTGATGTTCATAGAAAGCAAATGATTTTCAAATTATTTTAGCCAAGTGTGTTCCTCAAGTAAAATCTAACATGGAAGCCAATATATGAAACAAATTACAGTGGAGTTGCTTAGTTTGAAATGGGGAAAGGATAATGGAGTCTGGTGTCTGCAGCAAATTGCTAACAGTCTTCTCGAGATCCCAAAGGTGGTGGAAAACAGAGGTGGAAAATCTCCTGTATAATGCAAAGGATATTAGTTGGAGTTCTAGACTCATCTTCATAACTAATTACTTAGGCAATTCTAGACAAGTCACTTTATTCCTCTGGGTTATTGTTTTCCCTGTGTGGAAAATGGGGTCTGGAATGAAATGATTTTTAAGGTTTTTTACAATTCTGATACTTTTGGATTGTAGACTAAGGCCCCTTAATGAAGACAGGTACACAAAATATTAGGTCAAAACTAGAATTTGGCTAAAGGCTCATAGCTATGGCAAAATTAAATTTTAATTCATCAGTCAATATGCAAAGATCTAGGGAATGATTTTTTTAATACTGTTTTTAAGTTCTAGAACTGTAAAACTCTATTAAATATAAACCAGGTTACCAGCTTTGATATTTAAGAACTGGATTTTAATCTGCTTCTGCTTGTGGGAGTTAACTGACAGCATATTTCTGGGGTTTGATATTTTAACCTTCTTTTATAGTCATTGGGTTTTAAATTTTATGTCACGGGGTATAAACAGAGAAAGAAAGTTACATTTTTGATTATTTTTGAATGACTTTTCATTTAGGCTGACAACCCTGCTTTTTTGATGAGATGCAGTGCCCTAAGAGTCACTATGACAAGTGCAGGCAATATCAGAGCGCAGGAAAGACACTTTCTTGGATGAACCTTTCCATCGTGTGCTTTATTGTCTGGCAGCACCCCACAGCAAGGAGCAAATGGATGTGCTGTGGGTCTGACCAGTAACCTAGAGACGTGGTCCACAGGTATTCTTCTACATTATTGCTATACTTATGCCCTGCAGTTCAGGTGGGGGACATGGAAGGATGGGATGTTTTCTACATCAAAATAGACACTGTTGATTTTAAAGACACTTAAAGAAACTGTATTCAGGGTCAGCTACTTCACCAGGGCAGATATTCTTGTGTAATTGTATATCCTGCTGGTGGGCCTGGAGGTCTAACTTATGCCAATATTGGGTAAGATGTGGCTGTTTCCTACACCTGTCACAAAGCCTGCCATGACAATAAAAATGATAAACCCAGTGTATTAGACTTGAATGAGTCGGAAAAGGAATTTCTTTTTTTAATTTCATTGTTCCTTTATGGCTCTTTTCTTGACCCTGAAAATATATGCAATTTGATGAATTTTCTGGACAATCTTAAGAAAACAAAGAGTCTAAATCCAAAAAGCAGAATGTCCAGTCCCATGTAAGAGCCATCAGTTTTCATTAAAAGTCACAACTTGATTTAAAGTTGAAGCTTCTCCTTGTCTTGAAAACTTGTGTCCCCAGATTGGTGGCATACCAATAGTAGCTACATGATGGGCTCTTGCTCTCATGCTTGCCTAGCTTTTAATTCCTCCTCTGCTTGCTAACTTGTTTCTGATCTTTCTCATGTTGGTGGGTGGGGAGGTAGGAGGGGATAGGGGGCATTTTGCTTGACAGGTACTGTGAAGGTGATGGTGACATGGTATGGATATGGCAGACATTAAAGCTGATTCTTGCTTGCATGGGCACACATGGGTTTTTCAGAGATGATCCCATGTTCTAATTCCTGCAATTTTTCTGACGTGGGCAAATGCATTTTTATTTAGTCTAGTTGCTCATTTCCTCCATTGCCTCTAGGAATGAAAGCCCTTGCTTATTTCTCTTGATGGTTGTTCGTTGTCCTGCAGGCACTCTTAGTGTCTAAAATTCCCCATATGATTCTGTCTCCTATATGAGACCCAGATTTGGTCCAAGAGAAACAGTCATACATTCTTTGCACTGATAAATTCCCAGAAAACAGTCTCCTGCATAGGCTACTTCAGTCAGCTTCTTGCCCCTAAGTTCCTAACAACTGAAGACATTGCCTCCTTTAAAGCTACTGTCTCTTGGCTTGAGGTGAAGGGTTGACAATTTGCTGAAAATCTTTCTTTAAAAATCCCTTTCTTAGGTTTCTGCAGTGCTAGCAATGATCTGTCTCTTGACGTGTGGTGTTGGGTGTTATATGGATGCCTAATGAAAATTCATTGTGCATTACATTTACATTTTGTACTTTTTTGTGTGTTGGACTCCAGTAATACTAATTAAGGAAAAAAATAGTCCAAATAATATTATCCAGGTGCTGAAAATATACAATAAACCTCCTCTTTACTAATCTCCAACTCCCAATCTTCATATCCTATCAATGCAGGGTCTTTTCTCTGGTTCTTAGATTCTTTGAGCAGTTTTGGACCTGCTCCAGTTCCTCATTTTAGGAAGTGTTCCAATTGAAATTTTTATTTTAGCACCTGTACATTTATTTTAACTACAACTTCATGAATATTGATATCAAATGCTGTGTTAAACCTTCTACCTATAAAAAGAAATCTTCCTACAAACTCAAAAAGGTTAAGAATTGTTGCCATTATTTTACACATGAAGACATTAAGGCTCTAGGGGTCAAATAACTTGCCCAAAGTTGCAGGACAAGTAAATGTGCCAAGATTTGGACCAAATGTTTTCTGATTTCAAAGCCCATGCTTTTCCCTCTGAGACTATTTTCAGTCTCAGAATAAGGATGGTCAGATGTGTGACTTAAGGTTGACCACAAAACATGCAGTGAGATGTAACTGCTCACATGTCAGGTTTTCCATGTATCTCCCATTTGCTGAGGTCAGAGTGCAAGCAGTTACTCACTTCAGGTCTGATGAACAAAGGCTGCCTGAAACCAGAGGAAATTTTCTGGCAGGTTTATGGCTCATGTGATGGGCAAAATTGTGCCTGTCCCAAACTAAACAAAGTAAAAGAATGAAAAAGGAGAACAGGTTGTCCTCAGAAAGTTAACTCAGCCACTGTGGTTGGTTGTCACAGTTTTATCCTCAAATAAATTATTAGTAGTCTCAGGACTAACATAATCTACATGTATACTTTAGAAGGGTAAATAATTTAGCTCTCTGTCGTGGAGGTGGGCAGTAATTGCCCATTAGGCCAATTTTGGTAAACAGAGCTTGTGCTCCAGATGAACCAGATATCTGGACTAGTGATAGCAATGAAATGAACAGTGGAGCTGGGGTGTACTAAGTGACTAAGTGCTGTTTTGCAGAGTTTATTTTGTGGTACTAGAGCAGGGGACCTCACAGTACTGAGGCCCACTAGTTGATTAATTTTACTCCTTATTGAATAAAATGTGTAAGGTGCTGATGAGTCTGCTAGTAGTGTCCATCTCTTGGAAGCAGAGTTTTATGCATTGCTTTGCTTCCCTTTCTTGGTAAACTCAATCCATTGAATTTAAAATGTATCCTGAAAGCATTTTGTCTAAAATAGGATTTCCAGTTTTCTCATGATAACCATAATAAAAATTCATGATAGATGATTAGAAATTTAAAAAGGATAGTGTAATTATGACTCAGCCATTCTAAGATATGCATTGTTAACCTTTTCTCATTTTAATCCTTTTTTTGGTATAGCTGAGCTCTATACCAAAGTATATAGCAATGGAGTGTATAAACAATTCCGTTGTCTTTTTTTCACTTAACTTTATTTTTATTTATTTATTTTTATTAGGTTTTAAAATTCCCGTATAGTGAACACACATTCATTTATAACGTAAGCCCTCTTCCTTCCTGTTATGAAATTCTTGTTAAAACATATATATTTCATTGTTTACATGATGTTTCATCATGTGGTTAAATCACAATTTACTTAAACATTTCCCCATTATTGGATCATTATCTGTGTTAGGCTACAATAAATATATTTTTGTTTAAATTTTTGTTTTTTGCTATTTTGGCATGTTTCTTAGGCAAAATTTACAGTGGTAGAATTTCTGGGCCAAAGGGCAAATATATTTTTAAAAATTTTATTTAAAATCAATTAATTAGCATATAGTATATTATTAGTTTCAGAGGTAGAGTTTAGTGATTCATCAGTTGCATATAACATCCAGTGCTCATTACATCAAGTGCCCTCCTTAATGCCCATCACCCAGTTACCCCATACCCCCCTTACCTCCCCTCCAGCAACCATCAATTTGTTTCCTACAGTTAAGAGTCTCTCATGGTTTGTCTCCCTCTGATTTCATCTTAGGGCAAATCCATTTTTAAATTATGAATGCTGTTTCCCAAGAAATGGAAGAAATATAATATAGAGATATGCATCCAAAATAATCATTTTCTTGGGAGCAAGTAGTTAGAATATATACTATACTTGTCTATATTACTATAGAACTGTAGTAGTTCTATACTTGTCTATTTTACTATAGAACTATATTTGTTCCCTTGTATTTTCTTTTTAAAATAAGGAGATCTAAAGTTAATGGAACAGTGCAAAACAACATTACTTATTTTTAGAGTGCCTATTTTGGAGGAACTCAAATTATTTTATTGCATTAATTCACACAATTCTTTGAGGCAAGTGGCAAGGTTATTGTATCATAATTGAAAAAAATAGAGCTGAGGCTTTTTTCAAATTCACTCAGCCAGGATTTGACAGAGCCCCAGATAATCTTTGTCTTTTAAATTTTTATGTTATTTTTAAAATTCTCACCTGCTGTGTATTTGTGACCTTTGTATAACTTCACCAGAAAACTATTTATGTAGCAAAGAGAAAAAGTATAGGTGCCACAAATACCCTCTTTAATAGAATTTCTGCAAAGAAGGGAAGGACTGAAAGGGCAGGGTATAAAGATGAAATTCTCTCATTTTGTCCTAAAGAATTTTTGTAAAGGACAGATTCATGATGCTGGTTTTCCCTCTTGGGTACATATAAGCATATTTAAAATGGATCTTTATTCATCAGTGATACAAAACTTTTTACTTGTCTTTCTCCTTCCATATTTTTTTCCTTGAACTATAAATGGATAAGTATATACAGATCTTCCTTGTCTTATAATGGGGTTACATCCTGATAAGCACATTGTAGGTTGAAATAATATAAGTCAAAAGTACATTTAATACACCTAACACACCAACACAGCAGCTTAGCCTGGCCTACCTTAAACGTGCTCTCAACACTTACATTAGCCTACAGTTGGGCAAAATCACCTAACACAAGCCTATATATAATAAAGTGTTGAATATCTTATTAATTTATTGAATGTTGCACTGAAAGTGAAAACTAGAATGGTTGTATGGGCCCACGGTGGTTCTTCATTCTATTGTTTTTTTACCCTTGTGATTGTGCAGCTGACTGGGAGCTGTGGGAGAGCGGGTGGGAGAATATCATACCATATATCGCTAGCTCGGGGGGAAAAAAAATCACAATTTGAAGTACTGCTTCCACTGAATGCATATTGCTTTTGCACTATGGTAAAGTCAAAAAATCGTAAGTCAAACCATCATAAGTCAGGGACCAGTTGTAGGTATATATACATTTACAGCTATGTATAGGTTTTTCCAATAAAGTCTTCATTCAACAAAAGTTTATTTTATTTTATTTTTTAAATTTTTTATTGTTATGTTAATCACCATACATTACATCATTAGTTTTTGATGTAGTGTTCCATGATTCATTGTTTGCGTATAACACCCAGTGCTCCATGCAGAACATGCCCTCTTTAATACCCATCACCAGGCTAACCCATCCTCCCACCCCCCTCCCCTCTAGAACCCTCAGTTTGTTTCTCAGCGTCCATCGTATCTCATGGTTCATCTCCCCCTCTAATTCCCCCCCCTTCATTCTTCCCCTCCTGCTATCTTCTTCTTCTTTTTTTTTTTTTAACATATATTGTATTATTTGTTTCAGAGGTACAGATCTGTGATTCAGCAGTTTTGCACAATTCACAGTGCTCACCATAGCACATACCTTCCCCATTGTCTATGACCCTGCCACTCCATCCCTCCCACCCCCCACCACTCCAGCAACCCTCATTTTGTTTCCTGAGATTAAGAATTCCTCATATCAGTGAGATCATGTGATACATGTCTTTCTCTGATTGACTTATATCGCTCAGCATAATACCCTGCAGTTCCAACCACGTCATTGCAAATTGCAAGATCTCATTCCTTTTGATGGCTGCATAATATTCCATTGTATATGTATATACCACTTCTTCTTTATCCATTCATCTGTCAATGGACACCTTGGCTCTTTCCACAGTTTGGCTATTATGGACATTGCTGCTATAAACATCAGGGTGCACATACCCCTTCGAATCCCTACATTTGTATCTTTGGGGTAAATACTCAGTAGTGCAATTGTTGGGTTGTAGGGTAGCTCTACTTTTTGAGGAACCTCCATACTGTTTTCCAGAGTAGCTGCACCAGCTTGCATTCCCACCAACAGTGTAGGAGGGTTCCCCTTTCTCCACATCCCCGCCAACATCTGTCGTTTCCTGACTTGTTAATTTTAGCCATTCTGACTGGTGTGAGGTAATATCTCATTGAGGTTTTGCTTTGGATTTCCCTGAGGCCGAGCGATGTTGAGCACTTTTTCATGTGTCTGTTGGCCATTTGGATGTCTTCTTTGGGAAAATGTCTGTTCATGTCTTTTGCCCATTTCTTGATTGAATCATTTGTTCTTTGGATGTTGAGTTTGATAAGTTCTTTATAGATTTTGGATACTAGTCCTTTATCTGATATGTCATTTGCAAATATCTTCTCCCATTCTGTCGGTTGTCTTTTGGTTTTTTTGACTGTTTCTTGAACAGAAATCAGTGGCATTCCTACTCACCAACAACAAGACAGAAGAAAGAGAAATTAAGGAGTCGATCCCATTTACAATTGTACCCCGAACCATAAGATACCTAGGAATAAATCTAACCAAA
>NW_027398364.1:0-11840 GCF_003265705.2 Callorhinus ursinus
CCAGTAACACTCAGTTTGTTTCCTGAGATTAAGAATTCCTCATATCAGTGAGGTCATGTGATACATGTCTTTTTCTGATTGACTTATTTCACTCAGCATAACACCCTCCAGTTCCATCCACGTCGTTGCAAATGGCAAGCTCTCATTCCTTTTGATGGCTGCATAATATTCCATTGTGTATATATACCACATCTTCTTTATCCATTCATCTGTCGATGGGCATCTTGGCTCTTTCCACAGTTTGGCTATTGTGGACATTGCTGCTATAAACATTGGGGTACACGTACCCCTTCGGGTCCCTACATTTGTATCTTTGGGGTAAATACCCAGTAGTGCAATTGCTGGATCGAACGGTAGCTCTAATTTCAACTGTTTGAGGAACCTCCATACTGTTTTCCAGAGTGGTTGCACCAGCTTGCATTCCCACCAACAGTGTAGAAGGGTTCCCCTTTCTCCACATCCCCGCCAACATCTGTCGTTCCCTGACTTGTTCATTTTAGCCATTCTGACGGGTGTGAGGTGGTATCTCATTGAGGTTTTGATTTGGATTTCCCTGATGCCGAGCGATGTTGAGCACTTTTTCATGTGCCTGTTGGCCATTTGGATGTCTTCTTTGGAGAAATGTCTGTTCATGTCTTCTGCCCATTTCTTGATTGGATTATTTGTTCTTTGGGTGTTGAGTTTGCTAAGTTCTTTATAGATTTTGGATACTAGCCCTTTATCTGATATGTCATTTGCAAATATTTTCTCCCATTCTGTCGGTTGTCTTTTGGTTTTGTGGACTGTTTCTTTTGCTGTGCAAAAGCTTTTTATCTTGATGAAATCCCAATAGTTCATTTTTGCCCAGGCTTCCCGTGCCTTTGGCGATGTTTCTAGGAAGAAGTTGCTGCGGCTAAGGTTGAAAGGTTGCTACCTGTGTTCTCCTTTAGGATTTTGATGGACTCCTGTCTCACGTTTAGGTCTTTCAACCATTTGGAGTCTATTTTTGTGTGTGGTGTAAGGAAATGGTCCAGTTTCATTCTTCTGCATGTGGCTGTCCTGAGTATTCAAAGATTTGACTAATGCCATGTCAGAAAATCATGTGTTCCAGCAATTTGTAAAATTATTGGAAGGACTTTTTCTTCTATATGTGGTTGGAATTAGTACTTTTGAGTAATGTATGTAGGATTGGTTTTCATTCCTTTATGAATTTATGTCAGCATCTTTGGGAATTAAGGGTAAGAGTTTAGACATAGAAAGATACATCATGTTACATGTTGAAGCATTTTATGGTTTCAGAGCTTGGAGAGTAATTACACGACTTCCTTAAGTAAATTACTCCCGTTCCTATAAAGGGACCAACTCCCATGACCAGTATGTTGACTTTCTCTGGAACTGCATGCCATCTAGTTTTCAGGTGCATGCATTCATTGTAAAATACACAAAAACAAAGTTAAGACTCTTGCTCAAAAACTTCCTCTAGTTGCTATTTTTTAAATAGTCATCATGATTTAAAACTAAATTTGTATGCCACTTTTGTTTATGAAGTTTCTCTTAAAAAATCTTCCATATGTGAATAATTTGAATATTCACTTTAATTTCTAAAGTATGGCATTAAAATGTTGGTCTAGGCAAGCTGTCAGTTATCCAGTTCAGCACTGTAACAAGCTGTGAATTCAATGGGATAGAAGGAGGAAGTCACATCTAAGATGTGTCAGTCTTTGATTTGTCGTATGTAAAAGTGAATTTCTCTTTCCTTGAAAAGCAGAGTTTTAGGTTTTTGGAAAATCTTTTTGAAGTTGACTTGAGGATTTTTCCACTTCTGGAGCACCTCTGGAATTGTCCTGGGTTTCGAGAAGGGGCCTGGTAGAAGATGATGCTGTACAGCTTCAGTGTTAGTCTTTGTGGGAGGGAAGATGCCCAGAGTGAACTTGCAACATATTTAACCATGATTGCACATTAATCTTAAATTGCCAAGGGCAAATTATATGCAAAATGAAGAAAATAAAGAACAGCTGTCCCCAGAAAATTTACAGCAAGTAAACTTGAGTTTCTCGCGCACTGTCTCTTTTTTAATCATAATGGGTGTGAGATGGGAGTGGGTGGGTAACAGAGGACAGTCTTCTGTGGGAGGGAACCAGAGAGACTTGTGGTGTCTGCAGAAATGCAAATGCAAAACTGAAATACTAAATCCAGGCGAGTCAGGATTATTCATTTTCTTAATTAGTAATCTTATTTGTTTTAAGAACAAATAAGCTTCCAGAGCTATTAGTTTCTAAATGAGTGGTTGCTGTGTAAAGTTAATAGGGAAAAATGGTTAAACTATCTTGCTACAGAGTAGGCGTGCTAGATTCTCTGTGTTTGGTTCAGATTCTGAGGAGGTCCATGGTGTTTTATTGCAAGGAAGTGGCGAGAAGGGCATGAGCTCAAAGGTCAGTCTGGATTCAAATCTCTTTCAGCACGTATTAGCTCTGCAACCACCACCAGGTTAGTTACTTGACTCCCTGTGACCTGGTTTTATCATGTGTCGCCTGGGATAATGGTGGCATCCCCTTTGCGGGCAGGTTGTGAGAATGAAAAAGGAGCGCTTGGGACGTTGGCTCACATGGAGTGCCCAGTGAGTGTGAGTCACTTAATTAGAGATCCATCAGCGAATCGAGGCCAATCACAATTAAGTAGTTCTGTTATTGATTCAAGGCTCTGGGAGCATGGAGAAATTTAGTTTCGTTTAATTTTTTTTTTAATAGTAATTTACATAGGGAAATAAATCACTTGAGTTCACCTTAGTAATTTTATGTGACGCTTGTAACAAGCAGTAATAGTAACCGCTTTGGCTTTCAATCTTCTGTTCCTCAGTGTCTTGTGGACGCTTGAGTAAAAAAGTGGCTGGGAGGCAGTGAAGAAAAGGAAAGAGCCTCAGGAAGGAGACCATTTAGATTACCTCAGCCTCCCCCCACGCCAAAAAAAAAAAAGAAATTGCCCAGAGTTGCCCAAAACTGGCTTGGTCCCTGATGCCGCAGCTACTCTGAGGTGGAGAGACAGACGGCAGCAGCGAGACACCTTTAGGCCTTTCCTGATGTTCTGCTCTCTGTAGAGAAGGGAGGAAAAGGAGCCTTGAAAAAACAACAGCCAACTTCTGCCTTGAGTCTGTGTTTTTTTTCTGATTTACGTAAGTAAAATTTTGTGACTGCTGAAGCTTAAGCTGCATGAGCGAGTTTGGAAATAAAATGTACTTTTATTTAGCTGTCCCATCCATTCCAGCTTATTTAATACTAACATATTCCTGGGCATGCATGTGTTAGATGGGCTTTAGTCCTTTCTTTTTGGGTGTTTCCTACAGGAAAGATATTGGAGGAAAAAATCGTGGAGATATGGTTCCTTTTCTTAAAGATTAGCTTCGATCTAGTTTCAAGGCAGTGAAAGCCCTGATTTTATGCTTTCATGTGAACAAGTTATTTTGCGGTTTCATGGATGCTAGTAGAAGACTTAAGGCTCCTAGATCAGAGATGAAGGATAGTTTATTACTCTCAGTAGCCAGAGTATTAAATTTTGTATTGGTGCCTGATTCCCAAGGGCACTGCAGAGAGGGTCAGATGAGATCTGCACACATAGTGGGTCATATTATAAGAAGAAAAAAAACCTCTGAACTTAAGAAACTTGAGTCTATTATGGCCAACAAGCATGCCTGCCCATTGTTCTAGATGGAGACACTATCTCTCTTTTCCAAGGCTGATTCAAACCTGTTCTTTGCTCCAGAGGGAGCTAGTGGAACAGATGGTGTTCATCCGCCCTAGGGTGTTGCCAGCACAGGGGTGGATGGGTATGATGCGACAAGATGCTCCATTGAGGCCAGAGTGTGGCGGATCCCAGGCGCTGTGCTGCACGTTTGCCTCAGTTCTATAGGCAGTGATGAGATGTTGACAGATTGGAGCAGGAATGTGTTCACATCTTTTAATGGGAGGAAGTAGATTTAATGGGAGCCAGGTGGGATGGAGGGGATGGCAGGCAGGATGGCTGGTTGGATTTTAGAAATAATCCATACAGGAGTTGATGGAACTTTAAACTAGGGTGTTGGCAATGGAAAGAAGGGATGGATAGGATGAGAGACTAGGGAGAAGAACAGAATCTGAAGACGAGTTGGCTGTAGAAGGTAGGGAAAAGGGAAGGTAAACTGTAAGCTTTCCAGCCAAGGTAGATGAAGACATCCTTAGCCAAGACAGAGAATGCAGGAGGAGCAGTAGGGTTGGGAGGAACATAGGGATTGGCATTGGTTTCTTTCTTGATTTCTTTTTTTTTTTTTTAAAGATTTTATTTATTCATTCAAGACACAGATACAGAGAGAGAGAGAGAGCATGAGCAGGGGGAGAGGCAGAAGGAGAGGGAGAAGCAGGCTCCCCACCGAGCCAGGAGCCGGATGTGGGGCTTTGATCCCAGGTCTCTGGGATCATGACCTGAGCCGAAGGCAGACGCCCAACCATCTGAGCCACCCAGGCGCCCCTGGCATTGGTTTCTGATAGGAATTCAAGGTGCCTGTGACATTTCTGTCAGAAATAAAATGAAGGTAACAGAAGAGCTGGTGGGCATGATTTTTGGAGACGTGAAGTTTCGAGTGTCAGAAAGTCATGCCATGTGGACGGTTAGGGAAGAAGATAATGGGGCAAAGGGCAGAATCTTTGGGGATCTTTGAGCTTAGAGAATATGAGGAGAAAGAGTAATTAAGGAGACACAGCACAGTCATGGGTCAGAGAAGAACCCAAGGCAGTGTGTGTAAAGGAATCCAGAAGAGGGGCGATTCCAAAGAAGAGAAAGTCATACCTATGTCAGCTGCTCTAGCAAGTTCAGACAGGAGGAAGACCAAGGAAAAAACCACTAGGTTAAGAGCTGGGAAGCAAGAAGCTAGAGAATAGCCAGGTTGGACAGGTTGTACTTCCTACAAGAACCCTATGAGACAATATTTCTCCATTTTACATGAGCATCTGAAGCCAGGAGAGGTGATTTGACTTGTATAAGTCTCAGCTAGAAAGCATTAGACTACCACTCAAATCCAAGGCTGAGTTTTTAATGCTGGTGCTATCAACATCCATGAACATGAGATGGAGACTCTGTAAGCTGATTTCCTAAGGATGCTGGAGATAAACGAAATAATACAAATTTTTATTATTTATTTTTTGAAGATTTTACTTATTTAACAGAGAGAGAGTGAGAGAGCACAAGCAGGGGGAGGGGGGAGAGGCAGAGGGAGAAGCAGGCTCCCCACTGCAGAAGAACAGAATATGAAGACGGGTTGGCTGTAGAAGGTAGGGAAAAGGGAAGGTAAACTGTAAGCCTTCCAGCCAAGGTAGATGAAGACATTTTTAGCCAAGACAGAGAATGCAGGAGGAGCAGTAGGTTTGGGAGGAACATAGGGATTGGCATTGGTTTCTTTTCTTTTTTTTTTTTTTTAAAGATTTTATTTATTCATTTGAGACAGAGAGCATGAGCAGGGGGAGAGGCAGAGGGAGAGGGAGAGGGAGAAGCAGGCTCCGTGCCGAGCCAGGAGCCAGGAGCCAGGAGCCAGATGCGGGGCTTGATCCCAGGACCCTGGGATCATGACCTGAGTGGAAGGCAGATGCTTAACTGATTGGGCCACCCAGGCGCCCCTAGACAAATTAGACAAATTTTTAAAGAAGAGAGGAAGTTTGAAACTGTGGACAGTAGAAATGGGAAGCAGGGAGGGCAGATTTAAGTGTCCGTCTCTGAAGTGCTTATCCAGATTTGAGATGAAGTCATTCTAAAGTCATGCCTTCTTCTTTCCATTCGAGCCCCGTTCTGAAGGGGCACCATCAGCCCAAGAAAGATTTATCCTTTGCTAAGAATCTCTGCAGCACCTTGGAAAGTCTTAGTGGAAGACATAATATCAGTGTGGATTCTGCATCTGACAATATTTAAAACTTTAATAATAAATGGCATTTTATGTTTTCCAAGTATTGCATGTACTCTAGCTCACCTGATCCCTATAAAACTCAGGAGGTGGTTGAGGAGATCAGTTTTGTTTATTAGGCTCAGGTGCACATGGGGGATCTGAGGATTGGAACAAGTTAAGGGTAAACCTGCCACAGTTCACACAACTAGAAAGTGGCAGAGCTGGGATTTGGATCCTCATCTCCTGACTCGAAGTCAGAATTAATCTTGTGGCAGTGGCGTAAGGTGAGAGGAAGAGTTGGTTGACAACTCAGCTTAGTGGTAGTAGGGGAGCTGAATTCTGGGAGGCCCAGGGACTGTGAGGTACTCCTTTTCGCAGGGTTTCCACTGTGAGGGAAGATGGAAGGGCACATTGGATGAGTCATAGCTAGATCTGTCAGATCTGGGACAGTAAGACATCAGACCTCTGGAGAGAGTTTGGGACCCCAAGTATTACTAACGAAAGAGGAAACTTCCTGTTAGTGTGTAGTTTCTCACCAGCCCTGCTGGAGGCGCCCTGCCCACTTGTTTGGGTGTTTGTGCAAGGAATAGCAGCAAGTCTAGAGGTTGTCCAAAGCAAAAATGCTTTTTCTTATGTGGGCTAGAAACTGGAAATGAGGCTGGCCACATGGAGTGCTAGGAATATATATTCTGTTCTGACCGTAATACCAAGGTAGCAGCTAATAAACCAAATACCCTTGGTATTTGAGACTTGGCTTTGAAAGGATGAGTCTTAGAGTCAAGACTAGATGACGTGTCTGAAGAGTCCTGAAGTGATCGGTGCTTCCAAAAATATTGGCTTAGACCTGGAATTGGATATTTGCCTTGTACTTTGTCCATACTCATCCCTTCCGCTGGGATGGGATGCAGTAATATAAGTGGATGTGACAGCCAGACTCAGTGGACACAGCTGCCCTCATGTGCTGAGCTTTTGGGTTTCTGAGCTAAGTCCCCGGTTGATCTGGGCGTGGGAAGGCCATGTGGATGAAATCACGAGACCTTTCCTCAAAGTCCCTGCTGGTGGGGAGGCTATTATCATAGTACAGAAGTGGATTTATCTGAAAAGATAAATCGTGGAGGCCAACTGAAAGTGAAACCAAGACTTCATAGGAAGGAAAAGTGCCCAGTGGTTCCCGGCAGATAGTAGCTGTCTGTCGTGTTTTCCTGTCTGCAGCCCACATCATTATCATCTCAGGGAGAAATTCCAAATGTGATCAGTGAACAGGAATTTCATATTTTCCATGAGCCATTCATATTGAATAAACTTTGACTCTCTTCTCAACATGTGCTTTATTGTGTAAAAGTAGGCTATGGACTATGCGCCTCAGGTAGGGCAACGTGTGTTTGTATTGTGTCTTGTACCGAGCTTTTTTGATACTGATTTTGATACTGATTTTGAATTTTATGCTCAACTAAAGCTTGTAATGGGTGCTTGGTATGTGAGGCTCATGCACATGCTTTACACATGTTGTCTCCTTTAATTTTCATGACAACCCCATGCCACCATTAACCTCGTTTTTCAGGTACAGAAGCTGAGACACAGAGAGATTGAGCAACTTGCCAGGTTGTACAACGGGGTAGTGTTAGAGCTGGAAGTTTCCAAGATATCAGTAACCTTAACTCCTAATAATTTTCGTCTTACAAACTTAAACTCAACAAACTTGTGTTTCCTGATTATGCTTTTTTTTTTTTTTTTAAAGTGAGGGGACCGAGATCTAGAAAGGTTAAAATGTTACTATCAACTGTAGTTAATCTTTTCTTTCAGGGCTTAAAATTTGTTTCTTACCCTTTTTGCAGTATTTAATTCATTGGAAGTGTTAAAAACAATGCATTCTTCTTCCAAAGTTTTAGAATTCTAGAATTCTATAAATCTAGTCTCTTAAATTTTATGATGTTGAATGTTATGTCCCTTTGATGGACTAGAGGAAATGATTCTTGGTTCTGCCTGCTTATACTTAAAAATAATTTAATGTGAATGTGCATTTTTGACAGAACTTTAAATTATTATGAATTGTCCGGTATCTTGGAAGAGCATCTTTGTGTATGAAGCTGTTTATTTTTATGTAACCCAGTTCAGTGGATAGCCTGGAAAGTGCTTATTGCATTTGCACAGACATGTAAATAGAGTGTTTATTGGAGATTAGTTATAAATAGATGTAAGGGACACATTATCAAATTTGTGTAATTCACTGATGACCTGAAGCAATATTCATGGTCCTCATCATTGCTGTTTTTGGAGTCACCTTTATAGCATATCATTCTTAGCCTTGTTGCTGGGTCATTTCCTCACAATTTTTCCTAATCATTTTACCTATAGTGCTTTTTTCCTTTTATTTTCAAGAGTCTTTCAAGGTTAGTTAATATTTATAATATATAATTATATAACATATTTACAACTATGATTAATATTTACATATGCATAAAATTTTATGTTTGTTCATTACATAGCCCAAAGGGGAGTCGTCTTTGCAGCGCTGGGGGACATGTAGACCTACATTTGTATTTACGCTTGCGTGCGTCCGTGTGTGTGGATGCCTTATTAATGATGACATGTGGCAGACTTTTGATGTAAATTCTGTGAATGTGAACCTGAATATTAATGACCTTTCACCCCGTTGTCAACTTGCGCACATGCAAATAAATGATTCAGTCCTTCCACAAATATCAAGCACTCTGCTGGTTACATGATGAGAACTGAATGAATGTTAGTTGATAGACCCATAACATATGGTCATTTATTTCTGTAGAATCATACACCTGGAAAATTCTTTTTAGTGATTTTGTGCCTGTTACCATCAAAAATATTTAAGTTCCACTTTAAGTCTTACTCTTTAATACTGTTATATCTGTCTTTTCTACTAACAACCTTTTCTGTCCCTTTTTATTTTCTGTTCTTATCACTTTACAGATCAATCAACTTATTAATCATTTATTCAGTTTATCCATTAATTTATCCAATTTGTTAAATGTATACCATGTGCTGAGGATCATGCAAGTTATTAAGAATCCTGAGTTATCAGGTATGGAATCTGCTCCTGAAGCCAGAAAGGAAAGGAAAGACTTTATGGCTGGGTTGGGCCCAAGTTGCTCTCTCTTTTAATTTTAATTCTCTTTCAAATTTTACCCTGTCTTCACTTTATTCTACCTTAGTGCTTAAAATATAGTAAGTACACATTATTTTTTGAAATTAATAAGAATTTAAATGTTATATAATTTCCAGTCTGTTATCTTCTCATGATTTCCAATTTCTCCTTCCTTTCATTCTCTTCTTTGTTGACCTTTCCTCTGTGTGTGCTTCTCTCTTCTGCTTCCTTTACTCTAAATGCCGCTTCCTGTGTTCTTCTTACTCAATACGTTTATTTGTCAGTTGCAGCCACTCCAGCCTTTGCACCCACCTCTGTTGTTTAACTGAACTTATCCACCCTCTTTGGCTTTCTTTTCCTTTTGCATCTAATTCTTTTGTTGTCCCAGAGCGTCTTATTTTTTTGCTTCTCCGGCTCACCTGCCAGGGCCTGAGTGCCCACTGGTGTTGGGCAGTTCTCTGCAGGTGTTTTATGGAGTAGAATAGACTCTGGTTCTGGCAGCATCTTCTGGGTTCTGAGAGGAAAGCTGTTGGGCAGAGATGATGATGAAACCTGACTCATTTCCACTTTTTGACTTTCTCCTCAAGAAAGATGTGGCTAGTGCTCAGTGACAGGACTGTGTGAGATTGGAGGAGACAGGTGGTGGGAAGGAGGACACATCTGATTTCACCTTGTCCACTTTGCCCGAGGACAGCTGTGAGCAGCTGCTTATCATGGTGACGGAGAGCGCTTACCCTTTCTTTACTACTGATCAGAAATGATCTTATTTATTAAAAGAGAAAAAAACCCTTGGGTCTATAACACTTTGATCAGATGACGAATTTTTGTTAAAAGTTAGAAAGTCTTGTAATGACATCAGGGAATGTTGATATCCTGAAAAAGTTGTAATAACTTGGATATTTTAAGTTTTTAGTTCCTAATTGTAATGTCTGCTTTGGTCCAAGTCCAGTCTATATCTGTAGTTCCAAGTTAATTTTGAGTCAGATCACCCTGGCCATGCCTCTTCAACTATTCTATACAAGGCACCATGAAAGCTATTAAAAACAAAAACCAAGATTGACCTAGGATCTTTCCATGTCTCTGTGTATTTGGGAAGAGAAGGTAGAACACAGGGCTGAAAATCATGAGGTTGGATGTGTTTTTAGAAAGGTCATGTAGACAGTATGTAACATCTCCAGATAGGTTGTGTGTGGAAATTGCCTTTAACATGGTTTTAATTAGGAATATTCACACTGAGTGGGGGAAAAATACATAACTAATCTGATGTCAGGTCAAGCATTCAGATTTTGATTTTGGGAATTGCAAATAAGAGATTGTGGGCTTGTTTTATTTTTTTGGTTTTTAAGAGGAATTAATTATGAGTCACATTCAGAGAAAGGAAATATCACTGTGGGCTGGTGGTAGAAAAGGTGGGATTTTTCTCTGGTTTTGAAGGTCCGGTTGGGACTTCATTTTGCTAACCATTGAATCTCAGGCAGCTAGAATAGTACCTGGCACATATTTGATGAATAAATACTTGACAGTGGAGTAATTTGTGAAGAGAGTGTGTTCATAGATATAAAGTATGTTCCAATTTTCTTAATTTTAAGGACATTGTAATAAGAAAATCCTACATGACGTGTGTGTGTGTGTGTGTGTGTTTTACGGGCTGTTTCCAAGCTGCTTTAATAAGAGGTTTATTTAAATTCCATCTTAAAAAAGTGGAAACTGCATTGAATAGCATCAGTTCTCCCTTGCACCTTTCATTATGCATTAGCAATTAACTCAGCTTCTCTCAGGTTGATGAATTTGAACTTGATCAATTATCTGATAGTAATTACCAGCACAGAGTGATGATTATTGCTGAGGTAACATTCTTACTTCATTTCTTTATGTATTTTAGGCCCTTCTCAAAGATGCACTTTGTTTGACTGCAGAATATGACTTGCTCTTTTGGCTTCTGGCACTGAGGTCAAACTATTTTAGGTTTCTTATATAGAGGAGTACTGAGAAAAAAATCCTCTGGTATTTTAAACTCTTGGCACATGGCCTTGTGGCCTCTAGGGGAAGGAAGGAATGAAGCCCAGTCTTTTCTCTTGTAGCAGGCTCAAACTCTGATTTTTGTGTTTCTTGACAATTTCCTTTCCTTTTTATCAACTCCTGGCAGGGCTGACCTGAATTTTTCTCTCTCTCTTGGAGTCCGTGAGCTTCCCCATCAGGAAGATGCCTCTCTGCTATTTTGGGGATTCTTTGGCATTCAAAGCATCTTTAGAACAGACATGTGTAGACTGAAAGGCTAGTCTTTGCTCTTCTGGTTCTTTGAGCTCTTTGGAGATAATTGAGAGAGAAGGTGTATGTGTTTGCTTGGACTACCATAGTGAAGTACCACAGACTGGGTGGCTTAAACAATAGAAATGTATTTTCTCAGAATTCTTGGGGCCAGAAACCTGAGGTCCATGTGTCAGCAGGGCTGGTTTCTTCTGAGGGCCCCGTCCTTGGTTTGTGGTTGACTGTCTTCTCCCTGTGTCTTCACATCATCTTCTCTGTGTGTGTGTTTCCCAACTTCTTTTCTTTTTAAATTTTTTATTGTTATGTTAATCACCATATATTACATCATTACTTTTTGATGTAGTGTTCCATGATTCATTGTTTGTTCATAACACCCGGTGCTCCATGCAGAATGTGCCCTCTTTAATACCCATCACCAGGCTAACCCATCCCCCTACCCTCCTCCCCTCTAGAACCCTCAGTTTGTTTTTCAGAGTCCATCATCTCTCATGTTTCGTCTCCCCCTCTGACTTACTCCCCTTCATTCTTCCTCTCCTGTTATCTTCTTCTTTTTCTTTTTTCTTAAAATAT
>NW_027398365.1:0-11838 GCF_003265705.2 Callorhinus ursinus
CCAGTAACACTCAGTTTGTTTCCTGAGATTAAGAATTCCTCATATCAGTGAGGTCATGTGATACATGTCTTTTTCTGATTGACTTATTTCACTCAGCATAACACCCTCCAGTTCCATCCACGTCGTTGCAAATGGCAAGCTCTCATTCCTTTTGATGGCTGCATAATATTCCATTGTGTATATATACCACATCTTCTTTATCCATTCATCTGTCGATGGGCATCTTGGCTCTTTCCACAGTTTGGCTATTGTGGACATTGCTGCTATAAACATTGGGGTACACGTACCCCTTCGGGTCCCTACATTTGTATCTTTGGGGTAAATACCCAGTAGTGCAATTGCTGGATCGAACGGTAGCTCTAATTTCAACTGTTTGAGGAACCTCCATACTGTTTTCCAGAGTGGTTGCACCAGCTTGCATTCCCACCAACAGTGTAGAAGGGTTCCCCTTTCTCCACATCCCCGCCAACATCTGTCGTTCCCTGACTTGTTCATTTTAGCCATTCTGACGGGTGTGAGGTGGTATCTCATTGAGGTTTTGATTTGGATTTCCCTGATGCCGAGCGATGTTGAGCACTTTTTCATGTGCCTGTTGGCCATTTGGATGTCTTCTTTGGAGAAATGTCTGTTCATGTCTTCTGCCCATTTCTTGATTGGATTATTTGTTCTTTGGGTGTTGAGTTTGCTAAGTTCTTTATAGATTTTGGATACTAGCCCTTTATCTGATATGTCATTTGCAAATATTTTCTCCCATTCTGTCGGTTGTCTTTTGGTTTTGTGGACTGTTTCTTTTGCTGTGCAAAAGCTTTTTATCTTGATGAAATCCCAATAGTTCATTTTTGCCCAGGCTTCCCGTGCCTTTGGCGATGTTTCTAGGAAGAAGTTGCTGCGGCTAAGGTCGAAAAGGTTGCTACCAGTGTTCTCCTTTAGGATTTGGATGGACTCCTGTCTCACGTTTAGGTCTTTCAACCATTTGGAGTCTATTTTTGTGTGTGGTGTAAGGAAATGGTCCAGTTTCATTCTTCTGCATGTGGCTGTCCTGAGTATTCAAAGATTTGACTAATGCCATGTCAGAAAATCATGTGTTCCAGCAATTTGTAAAATTATTGGAAGGACTTTTTCTTCTATATGTGGTTGGAATTAGTACTTTTGAGTAATGTATGTAGGATTGGTTTTCATTCCTTTATGAATTTATGTCAGCATCTTTGGGAATTAAGGGTAAGAGTTTAGACATAGAAAGATACATCATGTTACATGTTGAAGCATTTTATGGTTTCAGAGCTTGGAGAGTAATTACACGACTTCCTTAAGTAAATTACTCCCGTTCCTATAAAGGGACCAACTCCCATGACCAGTATGTTGACTTTCTCTGGAACTGCATGCCATCTAGTTTTCAGGTGCATGCATTCATTGTAAAATACACAAAAACAAAGTTAAGACTCTTGCTCAAAAACTTCCTCTAGTTGCTATTTTTTAAATAGTCATCATGATTTAAAACTAAATTTGTATGCCACTTTTGTTTATGAAGTTTCTCTTAAAAAATCTTCCATATGTGAATAATTTGAATATTCACTTTAATTTCTAAAGTATGGCATTAAAATGTTGGTCTAGGCAAGCTGTCAGTTATCCAGTTCAGCACTGTAACAAGCTGTGAATTCAATGGGATAGAAGGAGGAAGTCACATCTAAGATGTGTCAGTCTTTGATTTGTCGTATGTAAAAGTGAATTTCTCTTTCCTTGAAAAGCAGAGTTTTAGGTTTTTGGAAAATCTTTTTGAAGTTGACTTGAGGATTTTTCCACTTCTGGAGCACCTCTGGAATTGTCCTGGGTTTCGAGAAGGGGCCTGGTAGAAGATGATGCTGTACAGCTTCAGTGTTAGTCTTTGTGGGAGGGAAGATGCCCAGAGTGAACTTGCAACATATTTAACCATGATTGCACATTAATCTTAAATTGCCAAGGGCAAATTATATGCAAAATGAAGAAAATAAAGAACAGCTGTCCCCAGAAAATTTACAGCAAGTAAACTTGAGTTTCTCGCGCACTGTCTCTTTTTTAATCATAATGGGTGTGAGATGGGAGTGGGTGGGTAACAGAGGACAGTCTTCTGTGGGAGGGAACCAGAGAGACTTGTGGTGTCTGCAGAAATGCAAATGCAAAACTGAAATACTAAATCCAGGCGAGTCAGGATTATTCATTTTCTTAATTAGTAATCTTATTTGTTTTAAGAACAAATAAGCTTCCAGAGCTATTAGTTTCTAAATGAGTGGTTGCTGTGTAAAGTTAATAGGGAAAAATGGTTAAACTATCTTGCTACAGAGTAGGCGTGCTAGATTCTCTGTGTTTGGTTCAGATTCTGAGGAGGTCCATGGTGTTTTATTGCAAGGAAGTGGCGAGAAGGGCATGAGCTCAAAGGTCAGTCTGGATTCAAATCTCTTTCAGCACGTATTAGCTCTGCAACCACCACCAGGTTAGTTACTTGACTCCCTGTGACCTGGTTTTATCATGTGTCGCCTGGGATAATGGTGGCATCCCCTTTGCGGGCAGGTTGTGAGAATGAAAAAGGAGCGCTTGGGACGTTGGCTCACATGGAGTGCCCAGTGAGTGTGAGTCACTTAATTAGAGATCCATCAGCGAATCGAGGCCAATCACAATTAAGTAGTTCTGTTATTGATTCAAGGCTCTGGGAGCATGGAGAAATTTAGTTTCGTTTAATTTTTTTTTTAATAGTAATTTACATAGGGAAATAAATCACTTGAGTTCACCTTAGTAATTTTATGTGACGCTTGTAACAAGCAGTAATAGTAACCGCTTTGGCTTTCAATCTTCTGTTCCTCAGTGTCTTGTGGACGCTTGAGTAAAAAAGTGGCTGGGAGGCAGTGAAGAAAAGGAAAGAGCCTCAGGAAGGAGACCATTTAGATTACCTCAGCCTCCCCCCACGCCAAAAAAAAAAAAGAAATTGCCCAGAGTTGCCCAAAACTGGCTTGGTCCCTGATGCCGCAGCTACTCTGAGGTGGAGAGACAGACGGCAGCAGCGAGACACCTTTAGGCCTTTCCTGATGTTCTGCTCTCTGTAGAGAAGGGAGGAAAAGGAGCCTTGAAAAAACAACAGCCAACTTCTGCCTTGAGTCTGTGTTTTTTTTCTGATTTACGTAAGTAAAATTTTGTGACTGCTGAAGCTTAAGCTGCATGAGCGAGTTTGGAAATAAAATGTACTTTTATTTAGCTGTCCCATCCATTCCAGCTTATTTAATACTAACATATTCCTGGGCATGCATGTGTTAGATGGGCTTTAGTCCTTTCTTTTTGGGTGTTTCCTACAGGAAAGATATTGGAGGAAAAAATCGTGGAGATATGGTTCCTTTTCTTAAAGATTAGCTTCGATCTAGTTTCAAGGCAGTGAAAGCCCTGATTTTATGCTTTCATGTGAACAAGTTATTTTGCGGTTTCATGGATGCTAGTAGAAGACTTAAGGCTCCTAGATCAGAGATGAAGGATAGTTTATTACTCTCAGTAGCCAGAGTATTAAATTTTGTATTGGTGCCTGATTCCCAAGGGCACTGCAGAGAGGGTCAGATGAGATCTGCACACATAGTGGGTCATATTATAAGAAGAAAAAAAACCTCTGAACTTAAGAAACTTGAGTCTATTATGGCCAACAAGCATGCCTGCCCATTGTTCTAGATGGAGACACTATCTCTCTTTTCCAAGGCTGATTCAAACCTGTTCTTTGCTCCAGAGGGAGCTAGTGGAACAGATGGTGTTCATCCGCCCTAGGGTGTTGCCAGCACAGGGGTGGATGGGTATGATGCGACAAGATGCTCCATTGAGGCCAGAGTGTGGCGGATCCCAGGCGCTGTGCTGCACGTTTGCCTCAGTTCTATAGGCAGTGATGAGATGTTGACAGATTGGAGCAGGAATGTGTTCACATCTTTTAATGGGAGGAAGTAGATTTAATGGGAGCCAGGTGGGATGGAGGGGATGGCAGGCAGGATGGCTGGTTGGATTTTAGAAATAATCCATACAGGAGTTGATGGAACTTTAAACTAGGGTGTTGGCAATGGAAAGAAGGGATGGATAGGATGAGAGACTAGGGAGAAGAACAGAATCTGAAGACGAGTTGGCTGTAGAAGGTAGGGAAAAGGGAAGGTAAACTGTAAGCTTTCCAGCCAAGGTAGATGAAGACATCCTTAGCCAAGACAGAGAATGCAGGAGGAGCAGTAGGGTTGGGAGGAACATAGGGATTGGCATTGGTTTCTTTCTTGATTTCTTTTTTTTTTTTTTAAAGATTTTATTTATTCATTCAAGACACAGATACAGAGAGAGAGAGAGAGCATGAGCAGGGGGAGAGGCAGAAGGAGAGGGAGAAGCAGGCTCCCCACCGAGCCAGGAGCCGGATGTGGGGCTTTGATCCCAGGTCTCTGGGATCATGACCTGAGCCGAAGGCAGACGCCCAACCATCTGAGCCACCCAGGCGCCCCTGGCATTGGTTTCTGATAGGAATTCAAGGTGCCTGTGACATTTCTGTCAGAAATAAAATGAAGGTAACAGAAGAGCTGGTGGGCATGATTTTTGGAGACGTGAAGTTTCGAGTGTCAGAAAGTCATGCCATGTGGACGGTTAGGGAAGAAGATAATGGGGCAAAGGGCAGAATCTTTGGGGATCTTTGAGCTTAGAGAATATGAGGAGAAAGAGTAATTAAGGAGACACAGCACAGTCATGGGTCAGAGAAGAACCCAAGGCAGTGTGTGTAAAGGAATCCAGAAGAGGGGCGATTCCAAAGAAGAGAAAGTCATACCTATGTCAGCTGCTCTAGCAAGTTCAGACAGGAGGAAGACCAAGGAAAAAACCACTAGGTTAAGAGCTGGGAAGCAAGAAGCTAGAGAATAGCCAGGTTGGACAGGTTGTACTTCCTACAAGAACCCTATGAGACAATATTTCTCCATTTTACATGAGCATCTGAAGCCAGGAGAGGTGATTTGACTTGTATAAGTCTCAGCTAGAAAGCATTAGACTACCACTCAAATCCAAGGCTGAGTTTTTAATGCTGGTGCTATCAACATCCATGAACATGAGATGGAGACTCTGTAGGCTGATTTCCTAAGGATGCTGGAGATAAACGAAATAATACAAATTTTTATTTATTTTTTGAAGATTTTACTTATTTAACAGAGAGAGAGTGAGAGAGCACAAGCAGGGGGAGGGGGGAGAGGCAGAGGGAGAAGCAGGCTCCCCACTGCAGAAGAACAGAATATGAAGACGGGTTGGCTGTAGAAGGTAGGGAAAAGGGAAGGTAAACTGTAAGCCTTCCAGCCAAGGTAGATGAAGACATTTTTAGCCAAGACAGAGAATGCAGGAGGAGCAGTAGGTTTGGGAGGAACATAGGGATTGGCATTGGTTTCTTTTCTTTTTTTTTTTTTTTAAAGATTTTATTTATTCATTTGAGACAGAGAGCATGAGCAGGGGGAGAGGCAGAGGGAGAGGGAGAGGGAGAAGCAGGCTCCGTGCCGAGCCAGGAGCCAGGAGCCAGGAGCCAGATGCGGGGCTTGATCCCAGGACCCTGGGATCATGACCTGAGTGGAAGGCAGATGCTTAACTGATTGGGCCACCCAGGCGCCCCTAGACAAATTAGACAAATTTTTAAAGAAGAGAGGAAGTTTGAAACTGTGGACAGTAGAAATGGGAAGCAGGGAGGGCAGATTTAAGTGTCCGTCTCTGAAGTGCTTATCCAGATTTGAGATGAAGTCATTCTAAAGTCATGCCTTCTTCTTTCCATTCGAGCCCCGTTCTGAAGGGGCACCATCAGCCCAAGAAAGATTTATCCTTTGCTAAGAATCTCTGCAGCACCTTGGAAAGTCTTAGTGGAAGACATAATATCAGTGTGGATTCTGCATCTGACAATATTTAAAACTTTAATAATAAATGGCATTTTATGTTTTCCAAGTATTGCATGTACTCTAGCTCACCTGATCCCTATAAAACTCAGGAGGTGGTTGAGGAGATCAGTTTTGTTTATTAGGCTCAGGTGCACATGGGGGATCTGAGGATTGGAACAAGTTAAGGGTAAACCTGCCACAGTTCACACAACTAGAAAGTGGCAGAGCTGGGATTTGGATCCTCATCTCCTGACTCGAAGTCAGAATTAATCTTGTGGCAGTGGCGTAAGGTGAGAGGAAGAGTTGGTTGACAACTCAGCTTAGTGGTAGTAGGGGAGCTGAATTCTGGGAGGCCCAGGGACTGTGAGGTACTCCTTTTCGCAGGGTTTCCACTGTGAGGGAAGATGGAAGGGCACATTGGATGAGTCATAGCTAGATCTGTCAGATCTGGGACAGTAAGACATCAGACCTCTGGAGAGAGTTTGGGACCCCAAGTATTACTAACGAAAGAGGAAACTTCCTGTTAGTGTGTAGTTTCTCACCAGCCCTGCTGGAGGCGCCCTGCCCACTTGTTTGGGTGTTTGTGCAAGGAATAGCAGCAAGTCTAGAGGTTGTCCAAAGCAAAAATGCTTTTTCTTATGTGGGCTAGAAACTGGAAATGAGGCTGGCCACATGGAGTGCTAGGAATATATATTCTGTTCTGACCGTAATACCAAGGTAGCAGCTAATAAACCAAATACCCTTGGTATTTGAGACTTGGCTTTGAAAGGATGAGTCTTAGAGTCAAGACTAGATGACGTGTCTGAAGAGTCCTGAAGTGATCGGTGCTTCCAAAAATATTGGCTTAGACCTGGAATTGGATATTTGCCTTGTACTTTGTCCATACTCATCCCTTCCGCTGGGATGGGATGCAGTAATATAAGTGGATGTGACAGCCAGACTCAGTGGACACAGCTGCCCTCATGTGCTGAGCTTTTGGGTTTCTGAGCTAAGTCCCCGGTTGATCTGGGCGTGGGAAGGCCATGTGGATGAAATCACGAGACCTTTCCTCAAAGTCCCTGCTGGTGGGGAGGCTATTATCATAGTACAGAAGTGGATTTATCTGAAAAGATAAATCGTGGAGGCCAACTGAAAGTGAAACCAAGACTTCATAGGAAGGAAAAGTGCCCAGTGGTTCCCGGCAGATAGTAGCTGTCTGTCGTGTTTTCCTGTCTGCAGCCCACATCATTATCATCTCAGGGAGAAATTCCAAATGTGATCAGTGAACAGGAATTTCATATTTTCCATGAGCCATTCATATTGAATAAACTTTGACTCTCTTCTCAACATGTGCTTTATTGTGTAAAAGTAGGCTATGGACTATGCGCCTCAGGTAGGGCAACGTGTGTTTGTATTGTGTCTTGTACCGAGCTTTTTTGATACTGATTTTGATACTGATTTTGAATTTTATGCTCAACTAAAGCTTGTAATGGGTGCTTGGTATGTGAGGCTCATGCACATGCTTTACACATGTTGTCTCCTTTAATTTTCATGACAACCCCATGCCACCATTAACCTCGTTTTTCAGGTACAGAAGCTGAGACACAGAGAGATTGAGCAACTTGCCAGGTTGTACAACGGGGTAGTGTTAGAGCTGGAAGTTTCCAAGATATCAGTAACCTTAACTCCTAATAATTTTCGTCTTACAAACTTAAACTCAACAAACTTGTGTTTCCTGATTATGCTTTTTTTTTTTTTTTTAAAGTGAGGGGACCGAGATCTAGAAAGGTTAAAATGTTACTATCAACTGTAGTTAATCTTTTCTTTCAGGGCTTAAAATTTGTTTCTTACCCTTTTTGCAGTATTTAATTCATTGGAAGTGTTAAAAACAATGCATTCTTCTTCCAAAGTTTTAGAATTCTAGAATTCTATAAATCTAGTCTCTTAAATTTTATGATGTTGAATGTTATGTCCCTTTGATGGACTAGAGGAAATGATTCTTGGTTCTGCCTGCTTATACTTAAAAATAATTTAATGTGAATGTGCATTTTTGACAGAACCTTAAATTATTATGAATTGTCCGGTATCTTGGAAGAGCATCTTTGTGTATGAAGCTGTTTATTTTTATGTAACCCAGTTCAGTGGATAGCCTGGAAAGTGCTTATTGCATTTGCACAGACATGTAAATAGAGTGTTTATTGGAGATTAGTTATAAATAGATGTAAGGGACACATTATCAAATTTGTGTAATTCACTGATGACCTGAAGCAATATTCATGGTCCTCATCATTGCTGTTTTTGGAGTCACCTTTATAGCATATCATTCTTAGCCTTGTTGCTGGGTCATTTCCTCACAATTTTTCCTAATCATTTTACCTATAGTGCTTTTTTCCTTTTATTTTCAAGAGTCTTTCAAGGTTAGTTAATATTTATAATATATAATTATATAACATATTTACAACTATGATTAATATTTACATATGCATAAAATTTTATGTTTGTTCATTACATAGCCCAAAGGGGAGTCGTCTTTGCAGCGCTGGGGGACATGTAGACCTACATTTGTATTTACGCTTGCGTGCGTCCGTGTGTGTGGATGCCTTATTAATGATGACATGTGGCAGACTTTTGATGTAAATTCTGTGAATGTGAACCTGAATATTAATGACCTTTCACCCCGTTGTCAACTTGCGCACATGCAAATAAATGATTCAGTCCTTCCACAAATATCAAGCACTCTGCTGGTTACATGATGAGAACTGAATGAATGTTAGTTGATAGACCCATAACATATGGTCATTTATTTCTGTAGAATCATACACCTGGAAAATTCTTTTTAGTGATTTTGTGCCTGTTACCATCAAAAATATTTAAGTTCCACTTTAAGTCTTACTCTTTAATACTGTTATATCTGTCTTTTCTACTAACAACCTTTTCTGTCCCTTTTTATTTTCTGTTCTTATCACTTTACAGATCAATCAACTTATTAATCATTTATTCAGTTTATCCATTAATTTATCCAATTTGTTAAATGTATACCATGTGCTGAGGATCATGCAAGTTATTAAGAATCCTGAGTTATCAGGTATGGAATCTGCTCCTGAAGCCAGAAAGGAAAGGAAAGACTTTATGGCTGGGTTGGGCCCAAGTTGCTCTCTCTTTTAATTTTAATTCTCTTTCAAATTTTACCCTGTCTTCACTTTATTCTACCTTAGTGCTTAAAATATAGTAAGTACACATTATTTTTTGAAATTAATAAGAATTTAAATGTTATATAATTTCCAGTCTGTTATCTTCTCATGATTTCCAATTTCTCCTTCCTTTCATTCTCTTCTTTGTTGACCTTTCCTCTGTGTGTGCTTCTCTCTTCTGCTTCCTTTACTCTAAATGCCGCTTCCTGTGTTCTTCTTACTCAATACGTTTATTTGTCAGTTGCAGCCACTCCAGCCTTTGCACCCACCTCTGTTGTTTAACTGAACTTATCCACCCTCTTTGGCTTTCTTTTCCTTTTGCATCTAATTCTTTTGTTGTCCCAGAGCGTCTTATTTTTTTGCTTCTCCGGCTCACCTGCCAGGGCCTGAGTGCCCACTGGTGTTGGGCAGTTCTCTGCAGGTGTTTTATGGAGTAGAATAGACTCTGGTTCTGGCAGCATCTTCTGGGTTCTGAGAGGAAAGCTGTTGGGCAGAGATGATGATGAAACCTGACTCATTTCCACTTTTTGACTTTCTCCTCAAGAAAGATGTGGCTAGTGCTCAGTGACAGGACTGTGTGAGATTGGAGGAGACAGGTGGTGGGAAGGAGGACACATCTGATTTCACCTTGTCCACTTTGCCCGAGGACAGCTGTGAGCAGCTGCTTATCATGGTGACGGAGAGCGCTTACCCTTTCTTTACTACTGATCAGAAATGATCTTATTTATTAAAAGAGAAAAAAACCCTTGGGTCTATAACACTTTGATCAGATGACGAATTTTTGTTAAAAGTTAGAAAGTCTTGTAATGACATCAGGGAATGTTGATATCCTGAAAAAGTTGTAATAACTTGGATATTTTAAGTTTTTAGTTCCTAATTGTAATGTCTGCTTTGGTCCAAGTCCAGTCTATATCTGTAGTTCCAAGTTAATTTTGAGTCAGATCACCCTGGCCATGCCTCTTCAACTATTCTATACAAGGCACCATGAAAGCTATTAAAAACAAAAACCAAGATTGACCTAGGATCTTTCCATGTCTCTGTGTATTTGGGAAGAGAAGGTAGAACACAGGGCTGAAAATCATGAGGTTGGATGTGTTTTTAGAAAGGTCATGTAGACAGTATGTAACATCTCCAGATAGGTTGTGTGTGGAAATTGCCTTTAACATGGTTTTAATTAGGAATATTCACACTGAGTGGGGGAAAAATACATAACTAATCTGATGTCAGGTCAAGCATTCAGATTTTGATTTTGGGAATTGCAAATAAGAGATTGTGGGCTTGTTTTATTTTTTTGGTTTTTAAGAGGAATTAATTATGAGTCACATTCAGAGAAAGGAAATATCACTGTGGGCTGGTGGTAGAAAAGGTGGGATTTTTCTCTGGTTTTGAAGGTCCGGTTGGGACTTCATTTTGCTAACCATTGAATCTCAGGCAGCTAGAATAGTACCTGGCACATATTTGATGAATAAATACTTGACAGTGGAGTAATTTGTGAAGAGAGTGTGTTCATAGATATAAAGTATGTTCCAATTTTCTTAATTTTAAGGACATTGTAATAAGAAAATCCTACATGACGTGTGTGTGTGTGTGTGTGTGTTTTACGGGCTGTTTCCAAGCTGCTTTAATAAGAGGTTTATTTAAATTCCATCTTAAAAAAGTGGAAACTGCATTGAATAGCATCAGTTCTCCCTTGCACCTTTCATTATGCATTAGCAATTAACTCAGCTTCTCTCAGGTTGATGAATTTGAACTTGATCAATTATCTGATAGTAATTACCAGCACAGAGTGATGATTATTGCTGAGGTAACATTCTTACTTCATTTCTTTATGTATTTTAGGCCCTTCTCAAAGATGCACTTTGTTTGACTGCAGAATATGACTTGCTCTTTTGGCTTCTGGCACTGAGGTCAAACTATTTTAGGTTTCTTATATAGAGGAGTACTGAGAAAAAAATCCTCTGGTATTTTAAACTCTTGGCACATGGCCTTGTGGCCTCTAGGGGAAGGAAGGAATGAAGCCCAGTCTTTTCTCTTGTAGCAGGCTCAAACTCTGATTTTTGTGTTTCTTGACAATTTCCTTTCCTTTTTATCAACTCCTGGCAGGGCTGACCTGAATTTTTCTCTCTCTCTTGGAGTCCGTGAGCTTCCCCATCAGGAAGATGCCTCTCTGCTATTTTGGGGATTCTTTGGCATTCAAAGCATCTTTAGAACAGACATGTGTAGACTGAAAGGCTAGTCTTTGCTCTTCTGGTTCTTTGAGCTCTTTGGAGATAATTGAGAGAGAAGGTGTATGTGTTTGCTTGGACTACCATAGTGAAGTACCACAGACTGGGTGGCTTAAACAATAGAAATGTATTTTCTCAGAATTCTTGGGGCCAGAAACCTGAGGTCCATGTGTCAGCAGGGCTGGTTTCTTCTGAGGGCCCCGTCCTTGGTTTGTGGTTGACTGTCTTCTCCCTGTGTCTTCACATCATCTTCTCTGTGTGTGTGTTTCCCAACTTCTTTTCTTTTTAAATTTTTTATTGTTATGTTAATCACCATATATTACATCATTACTTTTTGATGTAGTGTTCCATGATTCATTGTTTGTTCATAACACCCGGTGCTCCATGCAGAATGTGCCCTCTTTAATACCCATCACCAGGCTAACCCATCCCCCTACCCTCCTCCCCTCTAGAACCCTCAGTTTGTTTTTCAGAGTCCATCATCTCTCATGTTTCGTCTCCCCCTCTGACTTACTCCCCTTCATTCTTCCTCTCCTGTTATCTTCTTCTTTTTCTTTTTTCTTAAAATAT
>NW_027398366.1:0-11829 GCF_003265705.2 Callorhinus ursinus
TTTGCTTTTGTTATTAATTGCCTTATATAATTGGCTGCTCCCATGTTCGGGGCATAGATATTTACAATTGTTAGATCTTCTTGTTGGATAGACCCTTTAAGTAGGATATAGTGTCCTTCCTCATCTCTTATTACAGTCTTTGTTTTAAAATCTAGTTTGTCTGATATAAGGATTGCCACCCCAGCTTTCTTTTGGTGTCCATTAGCATGGTAAATGGTTTTCCACCCCCTCACTTTCAATCTGGGGGTGTCTTTGGGTCTAAAGTGAGTCTCTTGCAGACAGCATATTGATGGGTCTTGTTTTTTAATCCAATCTGATAGCCTGTGTCTTTTGATTGGGGCATTGAGCCCATTTACATTCAGGGTAACTATTGAAAGGTATGAATTTAGTGCCATTGTATTACCTGTAAGGTGACTGTTAACTGTCTGTTGTCTGTGTTCGTTTCTGCTCTTTGCTGCTTTTAGGTTCTCTCTTTGCTTAGAGGACCCCTCTCAATATTTCTTGGAGGGCTGGTTTCGTGTTTGCAAATTCCTTTAGTTTTTGTTTGTTCTGGAAGCTTTTTATCTCTCCTTCTATTTTCAGTGATAGCCTAGCTGGATATAGTATTCTTGGCTGCATATTTTTCTCGTTTAGTGCTCTGAAGATATCTTGCCAGTCCTTTCTGGCCTGCCACGTCTCTGTGGATAGGTCTGTTGCCAATCTAATGTTTCTACCATTGTAGGTTACATATCTCTTCTCCCGAGCTGCTTTCAGGATTTTCTCTTTGTCTCTGAGACTCGTAAGTTTTACTATTAGATGTCGGGGTGTTGACCTATTATTATTGATTTTGAGAAGGGTTCTCTGTGCCTCCTGGATTTTGATGCCTGTTTCCTTCCTCACATTAGGGAAGTTCTCTGCTATAATTTGCTCCAATATACCTTCTGCTCCTCTCTCTCTTCTTCTTCTGGGATCCCAATTATTCTAATGTTTCATCTTATCATATCGCTTATCTCTCGAATTCTGCCCTCGTGATCCTGTAGTTGTTTTTCTCTCTTTTTCTCAGCCTCTTTATTTTCCATCATTTGGTCTTCTATATCGCTGATTCTCTCTTCTGCCTCATTTATCCTAGCATTTAGTGCCCCCATTTTTGATTGCACCTCATCAATAGCCTTTTTGATTTCGATTTGGTTAGATTTTAGTTCCTTTATTTCTCCAGAAAGGGTGTCTCTAATAACTTCCACGCCTTTTTCAAGCCCAGCTAGTATCTTTAAAGTCATGATTCTGAACTCTAGGTCCGACATCGTACTAATGTCCGTATTGAGTAGGTCCCTGGCTGACGGACCTACTGGTAGTTCATCTTTACATAAGCAATAGAAGAGTGAAAACTTGTACATAAGTGGAATATATATTGTATATTTAATTTTTAAGAATACATTCTAATTATAAAAATATTTTTATTTATTTATTAGACAGAGACACAGTGAGAGAGGGAACACAAGCAGATGGAGTGGGAGAGGGAGAAGCAGGCTTCCCTCGGAGCAGGGAGCCCGATGCGGGCCTGGGATCATGACCTGAGCCGAAGGCAGATGCTTAACGACTGAGCCACCCAGCTGCCCCTAATTATAAAAATAACTTTTAAAAAATTGTGAAAACTTTTATTTTTTTCTTTAAATTTTTTATTGTTATGTTAATAACCATACATTACATCATTAGTTTTTGATGTAGTGTTCCATGATTCACTGTTTATGAATGAAACCCAGTGCTCTATGCAGAAACGTGCCCTCTTTAATACCCATCACCAGGCTAACCCATCCCCCCAAACCTGTCCCCTCTAGAACCCTCAGTTTGTTTTTCAGAGTCCATTGTCTCTCATGGTTTGTCTCCCCCTCCTATTTACCCCCCTTCATTCTTCCCCTCCTGCTATCTTCTTCTTTTTTTTTTTTCTTAACATTATTTGTTTCAGAAGTACAGATCTGTGATTCAACAGTCTTGCATAATTCACAGCACTCCCCATAGCACATACCCTCCCCAATGTCTATCACCCAGCCACCCCATCACTCCCACTCCGCCCACTCCAGCAACCCTCAGTTTGTTTCCTGATCATATCAGTGAGGTCATATGATACATGTCTTTGTCTGATTGACTTATTTCACTCAGCATAACACCCTCCCGTTCCATCCACGTCATTGCAAATGGCAAGCTCTCATTCCTTTTGATGGCTGCATAATATTCCATTGTGTATATATACCACATCTTCTTTATCCATTCGTCTGTTGATGGACATCTTGGCCCTTTCCACAGTTTGGCTATTGTGGACATTGCTGCTATAAATATTGGGGTGCACATACCCCTTCGGATCCCTACATTTGTATCTTTGGGGTAAATACCCAGTAGTGTAATTGCTGGATCGTATGGTAGCTCTATTTTCAACTTTTTGAGGAACCTCCATACTGTTTTCCAGAGTAGTTGCACCAGCTTGCATTCCCGCCAACAGTGTAGGCAGAGAAAAAATTGTGAAAACTTTTAAATATAAATTCAGTTATACTCTAATATTTTTTGTCTCTGTCAGCAATTTTTTAGCTTGATCAAGTTTGTAATCTTTATTGATGATTTAGAGGAGAACAAACATGGCAGGTACTAGAAAGACAGGGGACATTCAACCAAGAGAAGGCAAACCCTTAGGATGGGACAGTGGCCAGTGTGACTGGACTGTAGTGGAAAAGGGAAAAGTCATATGGGGCGAGATCAGCCAAATCCTGCATAGCTGGACAAAGCACCCTTAACTCAATGGGAAGCTATTGGGAAGCCATCGTTAGGCAGATGAATGACATTATCTGTTTTGTGTTTTAAAATGCTCACTCTGGGGGTGCCTGGGTGGCTCGGTTAAGCATCTGACTCGTGATTTTGGCTTGTCATGATCTCAGGGTCCTGAGATTGAGCCTTCCCTCCCCCTGTCAGTCAGACTCCGTGCTCAGCGGGGAGCTGCTTGAGATTCTGTCCCACTCCTTCTTACCCCCCCCCCCCCCCTCTCTCTTGCTCTCTCTCTAAAATAAACAAATAAATCTTTAAAAATAAATAAATAAAATGCTCACTCTAAGCCCTGTGGTGAATAGGTTGGAGTAGGCCAAGAATGGAAGCAGGGATTCCAGTTAGCGGGCTGTCATAATGGTCCAGGTAAGAGGGACAGTGACTAGAACCAGGGTGTGAGCCATGGGATGAGAGTGGTGGATGGGTTGGGGACATGGTCCAACAGAGCTCACTGAGTGATTGTGAGTGTGAAGGAAATAGAGGCATCAAGGATAACTTCAGGGATTTTTGGCTTGAGCAACTTGGTGATGGAGATGCTATTTACTGGTTTGGAGAAGACCAAAAGTGGAACAGATTGTCTTCCCCAAACCAGGAAATGGCATCTTCCATCACATATGATTTCATTTATATGTAGAATTTAAGAAACAAAACAAATAAGCAAAGGGAAAAAAAGAGAGAGACAAACCAAGAAACAGACTCTTAACTATAGAGAACAAGGTGATGGTTACCAGAGGGGAGGTGGGTGGGGGATGGGTGAAATAGATGATGGGGATTAGGGAGGGCACTTGTGATGAGCGAGCAATGGGTGATGTATGGAAGTGCTGAATCACTATACTGCACACCTGAAATTAATATTACACTGTATGTTAACTAACTAGAATTTAAATAAAAACCTAAAAAAGAAAAGAGGAACAGATTGGCAAGAGGTGGCATTCTGTTTTAGCCATGTTAAATTTGAAACGTTTGATTTGATAGTCTTGTAGATATGGCCTATAGGTGGTCGTATATATAAGCATGGAACTCCAAGAGGAGGCCAGTACTAGAAATATGAATTGGGGAGTGATCTCAGTGGAGTAGTAAATAGAAAAAGCCTGTTTGAATGAAGAGGTAATGTGAAGAAGTGAGGAGACAATGACTATAGACAACTCTTAAAATAAATTTCCCTTAGAAATAGAAGGATATAGCAGGAGGGATATATGTGGGATTAAGAGAGGGGAGGTGTTTGTGTGTTTATCTGGGTTTTTTGTTTTATTTTTTTATTATGTTCAACTAGCCAACATATAGTACATTATTAGTTTTTGATGTAGTGTTCAGCAATTCGTTAGTTGCGTATAACACCCAGTGCTCATCACATCACGTACCCTCCTTAATGTCCATCACCTGGTTACCCCATCCCCCCACCCCCTCTCTTCTGTAACCCTCAGTTTGTTTCCCGAGTTGAGTCTCTCATGGTTGTCTCCTTCTCTGAATCCTTCCCATTCACCCTTCCCTCCCTTCCCCTGTGGTCCTCTACACTATTCCTTATGTTCCACATATGAGTGAAACCATATGACACTTGTCTTTCTCTGCTTAACTCATTTCACTTAGCATAATACCCTCCAGTTGTCTGTTTTGATAGATGATGGAGCAGTAAGGATGCAGATGCAAATGGTCTGTTAGAAAAGAAATACTTGCAAAGTCCTTAAGAGGATGAGAGGAGATGAGATCTGGAGCAAAACTGGAGGGTTACCTTTTGATAAAAACAGACACTTCATGTGCAGCAGTAGGAGAGCAGTCAGACAGAATGAAGAGTGAGTGGATGGAGTCATTCACCAAACACTGACTGAGCGCCTGCTACTATACTGTGCACGGGGGACAAACCACTAAACATGATCGGGTCTGTACCTTCCTGGAATGAGTGGCATATAGAAGGTTCCTATCCCTTATTTCTGTTTTCTCGGTGAACACTGAATTAACATCATCCCTAAGAGTGAAGGTGAGGGAGGGAATATTTGGAGTATGAGGAGAGAGAAAAATACATAAATTTTTTTTTTTGAAGGTGGAAAAGCAAATAGCAGGGAAATGTGGTATGATTTCTAGATGGTGTTAAGTGGCATTTGAGAATTATGGCTGTGAGTTTAAAGTGAGACCATTAAGTTTGCACTGTTTTTCTTTAGCACTTGGGAGCATTTGGGGTAGGCATGGTGCATAGGTGGATAAGTGGATTTAATGAGAGCTAAGACTGAGGCTTTGCTAGGCAAATTTGACAAAGAAGAAGTGGAAGGGAGTTAAGAGTGTTTGCCCAGGAGTGTTTTTAATGAGAGATGATGGAATCTGTGTTGGGTAAGAAGGGAAGTAAAAACATGGTGGATAATTGATGGTGAGAAAGTGGTAGGGTCAGTAGATTAATCTAAATTTTCAAACAGGGAAAATGTATTTCCATTATATACGTAACTTATCCTCTTTATAGAAAATTTGAAAATATATGAGATTAGAAAATAGGGGGGGAATAGGACCACCACCTAACGATAACCAGATATTCATATTTGCTATGTTTGCTGCTGCTTTTTTTTTTTTTTCCTAGTGATAGCTTTGTAAGGTTGTATTAGTTTGCTAGGGCTGCAAAGATTACAGACCTGGTGATTTAAACAGAAATTTTTTTTCTCATGATTTTGGAGACTGGAAGTCAGAGATCAAGGTATAGGTAGGATTTTTTTTTCTGAGGCCTCTCTCCTTGGCTTGTAGATGTCCGTCTTCTCCCTGTCTTCACATGGTCTATTCTTTGTCCTTTGTGTGTCCAAATGTCCTCTTCTTGTAAGGACACCAGTCTTACCAGATTAGGGCTCACCCTAAGGATCTCATTTTAATGTAATTCTTTATAGGGCCTATCTCCAAATACAATCACATTACAACGTCGGGGGGGGGGGTGTGGTGGTGGACACAATTCAGTCCATAACAGGGGTATTCTTTGTTTTCATAATTGTGATTATTCCTTGAATATAATTTTTGATCTGATATTTTACCAGATAACATCATACCTTAAACATTTTCCTGTTTTGTTATGTAGCCTTTGTAAAAATTTAACAGCTGCAAAATACTTTGTCATGTGATCGATGTACTGTGATATCTCAGTCTTCTGAATATTAGGTGCCCCCGCACCTTTTTTATTATTAAAAAAAACTAATGCTTTTTAAATAAAACCTTTTTTCTGTATTTTAGAGCATTTCCTTAGAATACAATCTCAGAATGAAATGATTCTGAAATGAATGAATTTTTTATCAAAAACTACGAATACATACTGTTAACTTAGAGAAGTACTGAATTTTGCATTTCCTTTTCACATGACTGTCTTCTCTCTTCCTGCAGTAATAGACTGGAATGATGTTAGAAAACACAAATATGGTCACCTTTCAGAGTCTGCATCCCAATATCAAGGTAAGGAAACAAAAACCTCTATGTAGCATGGAAAAATTTAATTTGACATCTCTTACCATGAAATGTTTGTTCTTAGAGGTCTGTGGTACAAAGAACTCACTGGCTAAAGCACAAGCAAATATTATAGTTTGTAGAGGTATCTTTCAAAAGCAGTTTGCTTTGTTTGAACCAGAAATCAGGAAACTTAGACTCTGAGTCAGATAATTCCAAATTAGCTTCACAGCTTTAGGCCTGATTGCTTGGCCTCCCTGCATTTCCAGTTTTTAAGACGTTAGCCTTGGGAGTGAGGCAGAATTAGGTGGTATATTCCACAACTACTAATAACACACTAGTAACACACTCAGTATCTTTTAAAATGAGAGGGTTGGATTACACAAACTCTCAAGTCTTCATTTTACCCCAGAATGTCACCTTTCTATCATTTTGGTATGTTTGTCACAATGACTTATGCTGTAACATTTTTTTCTTTAATAGAAGCTACTGACATCCTGGAACTAGGTAAGATTTCTTTCTTGTATTTCTGTTAAATATGAGTCCTGACCAAACCGGAAATTAGAGTGTGACTAGGAAAAGAAAGCTGCGCTGTCTCATGGACTAGTGAGTCCTGTGCTCGCCTGCCTCAGGAGCCTGTGCAGCCAGTCCTCTCCGCTGTCAGGCCAAACGCTTCTTACCAGGAGGCGCAGACCGAGCTAACAAAGATGGGGAGGGGAGAGTAGTTAATTCCACAGAGTCCAAGGAGGACTGGGGGCCAACCCAAACTGGAAGCTACTCTTCATTCACTGAATCCAGAACTAAAACAAACCCTGACTGTCCATAAATCAGAATTTGGTGGGATTTTCCCAAAAGAAATTATTCATGAGATATTTTGAACCTGAAGTTTAACCTAAAGATTTTCTAAATTTTTTAACTAAATACAATCAGAAATATTAACAATTGAAATAACAAGAGTCAAACTGCTACTACATTTAGTTTTCATCCTGACAGAGTGTACCTCAGGCCTAGGATTTGAGAAATAATGTTAATGTTCATCATTCTAAATCAGCCTTCAGGATTTCTACATAAATGTCTTCTTAGACCTTTAAAATCTTTCTATGTGTTACATAAGAATTAATATCCTACTGCCTTTATCAATTTTTGTTCAGATATTTTTATATATTTTGTTACTGCAACTTCACGTGTTCAGATCTATTATCATCACTGTCTTTTTGCTCCTCTTGCCTTTTCTTCCAGAAACATTACTTTTATTGCCCACTGACAGAAGATAGCATAGAACACTAGACTAGGTAGGAGTCAGAATTCCTGGGTCCTATGAAAGCCAGCTGCACTTAGGAACTCTGTGATGCTGATCCTTAGTTTTCTAACGTAGAAAATGGGGATAATAATCCCATTCTCCCTACCTCACAGGGTTTTTAAGAAGATTACGTGAGCTAATGGATGTGAAAGCATCTTTTTTTTATTTTTTATTGTTATGTTAATCACCATACATTACATCATTAGTTCTTGATGTAGTGTTCCATGATTCATTGTTTGTGCATAACACCCAGTGCTCCATGCAGAATGTGCCCTCCTTAATACCCATCACCAGGCTAACCCATCCTCCCACCCCCCTCCCCTCTAAAACCCTCAGTTTGTTTTTCAGAGTCCATCGTCTCTCATGGTTCGTCTCCCCCTCCAACTTACTCCCCTTCATTCTTCCCCTCCTGCTATCTTCTTTTTCTTTTTTCTTAACATATCTTGCATTATTTGTTTCAGAAGTACAGATCTGTGATTCAACAGTCTTGCACAATTCACAGCGCTCACCATAGCACATACCCTTCCCAATGTCTATCACCCAGCCACCCTATCCCTCCCAACCCCCACCACTCATCAACACTGAGTTTGTTTCCTGAGATTAAGAATTCCTCATATCAGTGAGGTCATATGATACATGTCTTTCTCTGATTGACTTATTTCACTCAGCATAACACCCTCCAGTTCCATCCACATCGTTGCAAATGGCAAGATCTCATTCCTTTTGATACCTGCATAATATTCCATTGTGTATATATACCACATCTTCTTTCTCCATTCATCTGTCAATGGGCATCTTGGCTCTTTCCACAGTTTGACTATTGTGGACATTGCTGCTATAAACATTGGGGTGCACGTACCCCTTCGGATCCCTACATTTGTATCTTTGTGGTAAATACCCAGTAGTGCAATTGCTGGATCGTACGGTAGCTCTCTTTTCAACTGTTTGAGGAACCTCCATACTGTTTTCCAGAGTGGCTGCACTAGCTTGCATTCCCACCAACAGTGTAGGAGGGTTCCCCTTTCTCCACATCCCCGCCAGCATCTGTCGTTTCCTGACTTGTTAATTTTAGCCATTCTGACGGGTGTAAGGTGGTATCTCATTGAGGTTTTGATTTGGATTTCCCTGATGCCGAGCGATGTTGAGCACTTTTTCATGTGTCTGTTGGCCATTTGGATGGCTTCTTTGGAAAAATGTCTGTTCATGTCTTCTGCCCATTTCATGATTGGATTATTTGTTCTTTGGGTGTTGAGTTTGATGAGTTCTTTATAGATTTTGGATACTAGCCCTTTATCTGATACGTCATTTGCAAATATTTTCTCCCATTCTGTCGGTTGTCTTTTGGTTTTATGGACTGTTTCTTTTGCTGTGCAAAAGCTTTTTATCTTGATGAAATCCCAATAGTTCATTTTTGCCCTTGCTTCCCTTGCTTTTGGCAATGTTTCTAGGAAGAAGTTGCTGCGGCTGAGGTCGAACAGGTTGCTACCTGTGTTCTCCTTTAGGATTTTGATGGACTCCTGTCTCACGTTTAGGTCTTTCAACCATTTAGAGTCTGTTTTTGTGTGTGGTACAAGGAAATGGTCCAGTTTCATTCTTCTGCATGTGGCTGTCCAATTTTCCCAACACCATTTGTTGAAGAGACTGTCTTTTTTCCATTGGACATTCTTTCCTGCTTTGTGAAAGATGAGTTGACCATAGAGTTGAGGGTCCATTTCTGGGCTCTCGATTCCGTTCCATTGATCTATGTGTCTGTTTTTGTGCCAGTACCATACTGTCTTGATGATGACAGCTTTGTAATAGAGCTGGAAGTCTGGAATTGTGATGCCGCCAGCTTTGCTTTTCTTTTTCAACATTTCTCTGGCTATTCGGGGTCTCTTCTGGTTCCATACAAATTTTAGGATTATTTGTTTCATTTCTTTGAAAAAAGTGGATGGTATTTTGATGGGGATTGCATTGAATGTGTAGATTGCTCTAGGTAACATTGACATCTTCACAATATTTGTTCTTCCAATCAATGAGCATGGAACGTTTTTCCATTTCTTTGTGTCTTCAATTTCTTTCATGAGTATTTTATAGTTTTCTGAGTACAGATCCTTTGCCCCTTTGGTTAGATTTATTCCTAGGTATCTTATGGTTTTGGGTGCAATTGTAAATGGGATCGACTCCTTAATTTCTCTCTCTTCTGTCTTGTTGTTGGTGTATAGGAATACCACTGATTTCTGTGCATTGATTTTATATCCTGCCACTTTACTGAATTCCTGTATGAGTTCTAGCAGTTTTGGGGTAGAGTCTTTTGGGCTTTCCACATACAGTATCATATCATCTGCAAAGAGTGAGAGTTTGACTTCCTCTTTGCCAATTTGGATGCCTTTGATTTCTTTTTGTTGTCTGATTGCTGTGGCTAGGACTTCTAATACTATGTTGAATAGCAGTGATGATAGTGGACATCCCTGCCGCGTTCCTGACCTTAGGGGGAAAAGCTCTCAGCTTTTCCCCATTGAGAATGATATTGGCTTGTAGGTTTTTCATAGATGGCTTTTATGATATTGAGGTATGTACCCTCTACCCTATACTCTGAAGAATTTTGATCAAGAAAGGATGCTGTAATTTGTCAAATGCTTTTTCTGCATCTTTGAGAGGATCATATGATTCTTATTCTTTGTTTTGTTAATGTATTGTATCACGTTGATTGATTTGCGGATGTTGAACCAGTCTTGCAGCCCAGGGATAAATCCCACTTGGTCATGGTGAATAATCCTTTTAATGTACTGTTGGACCCTATTGGCTAGTATTTTGGTGAGAATTTTTGCATCCATGTTCATCAAGGATATTGGTCTGTAGTTCTCCTTTTTGATGGGGTCTTTGTCTGGTTTTGGGATCAAGGTAATGGTGGCCTCATAAAATGAGTTTGGATGTTTTCCTTCCATTTCTGTTTTTTGGAACAGTATCAGGAGAATAGGTATTAATTCTTCTTGAAATGTCTGATAGAATTCCCCTGGAAAGCCATCTGGCCCTGGGCTTTTATTTGTTGGGAGATTTTTGATGACTGCTTCAATTTCCTTAGTGGTTATAGGTCTGTTCAGGTTTTCTATGTCTTCCTGGTTCAATTTTGGTAGTTGATACATCTCTAGGAATGCACCCATTTCTTCCAGGTTATCTAATTTGCTGGCATAGAGTTGCTCATAATATGTTCTTATAATTGTTTGTATTTCTTTGGTGTTGGTTGTGATCTCTCCTCTTTCATTCATGATTTTGTTGGTTTGGGTCATTTCTCTTTTTTTGATAAGTCTGGCCAGGGGTTTATCAATCTTGTTAATTCTTTCAAAGAACCAGCTCCCAGTTTTGTTGATCTGTTCTACTGTTCTTTTGGTTTCTAGTTCATTGATTTCTGCTCTGATCTTTATTATTTCTCTTCTCTTGCCGGGTTTAGGCTTTATTTGCTGTTCTTTCTCCAGCTCCTTTAGGTGTAGGGTTAGGTTGTGTATTTGAGACCTTTCTTGTTTCTTGAGAAAGGCTTGTATTGCTATATACTTTCCTCTCAGGACTGCCTTTGCTGTATCCCAAAGATTTTGAACAGTTGTGTTTTCATTTTCATTGGTTTCCATGAATTTTTTTAATTCTTCTTTAATTTCTTGGTTGACCCATTCATTCTTTAGTAGGATGCTCTTTAGCCTCCATGTATTTGAGTTCTTTCCGACTTTCCTCTTGTGGTTGAGTTCTAGTTTCAAAGCATTGTGGTCTGAAAATATGCAGGGGATGATCCCAATCTTTTGGTACCGGTTGAGACCAGATTTGTGACCTAGGATGTGATCAGTTCTGGAGAATGTTCCATGGGCACTAGAGAAGAATGTGTATTCCGTTGCTTTGGGATGGAATGTTCTGAATATGTCTGTGAAGTCCATTTGGTCCAGTGTGTCATTTAAAGTCTTTATTTCCTTGTTGATCTTTTGCTTAGATGATCTGTCCATTTCAGTCAGGGGAGTGTTAAAGTCCCCCACTATTATTGTATTGTTGTCAGTGTGTTTCTTTGCTTTTGTTATTAATTGCCTTATATAATTGGCTGCTCCCATGTTCGGGGCATAGATATTTACAATTGTTAGATCTTCTTGTTGGATAGACCCTTTAAGTAGGATATAGTGTCCTTCCTCATCTCTTATTACAGTCTTTGTTTTAAAATCTAGTTTGTCTGATATAAGGATTGCCACCCCAGCTTTCTTTTGGTGTCCATTAGCATGGTAAATGGTTTTCCACCCCCTCACTTTCAATCTGGGGGTGTCTTTGCGTCTAAAATGAGTCTCTTGCAGACAGCATATTGATGGGTCTTGTTTTTTAATCCA
>NW_027398367.1:0-11821 GCF_003265705.2 Callorhinus ursinus
TTTCCAGATTTGGTCCCTGTCAATGTTGACAGCATCTGGGAGAGGACAGAGAGTGTGTGAGTGTATTTCTGGTGTCCACCTGCTGTTTCAGGTACAAAGAGCAACGCCGGATGTGTTTGTGTTTGTGGGCCCCGACAAGAATGCACGGAGCCACAGGCCGGGCTCCCGAGGCTACTGCGGTTGACCATCAACTCTGTCTTATCTGGCCAGGCGTGTAAACATGCCGGGCTCCGTACCACACACGTGGATAAAGGATGGTCTCTACCAGATCCAAACCTCCTAAAAGTGGCCCCGGGCACACCCCCCAGACACGGGGAGCCATCACACAGAATTCAGACTGACAGGGTCCCACTCAGCAAATGCAGCGACTTCCCGTGTAGGGTCTGTGGTACGAGACCCAGGCAGGCAGCATACAAGGGGACAGAGAGAGCACGTACCTCTCCGAAAGGGCTTTAGTAATTCGTCCAGCGTGAAAGAGGAGGTGGGGGCGGAGGGGTGGGGGGGAGCTGCGGGGCCTCCCCCCAGTTGGCCCCAAAGCCGGGGCCCCTCCTTCCTGGAGCTGCTGCCCCTGCCTCGGTGCCCCTGCGCATCCCTGGGAGCCCAGCGTGGATGATAAAACTCATCAGCTGGAACACGCCCGCTGAGCAGGCGCCCGGCAGAGGTGCGGCTAGCACCAGTGGTCTTGGTCGGGGTGGTGGTAGCTCTGCCGAACCCGGCCGCCCGAGCTGAGCCCCAGAGTGCAGTGGTAGCCGTTGGGCACGCGGCGGAGGGCGTGCGACTGGGAGGTCAGAGAGGACACATAGGAAGTCTGGGAGGAGCGGCCTGAGTTGGTGACCACAGCCTCCTCGAAGGTAAGCGTGTTCTCGGGCTGGGTGCGGGCAGTGTCCTCACTGTCCAGACTCTGCCCCAAGTAAGGGTCAGAGCCGATCCTAGAGCCGGCGGCCAGGGGCTGGCTCAGGGGGTCTCTCTGGAGCAGAGCATTGTGTTCAAAAAGGCCACGGCTAAGCCGGCCTGGGGAAATGGTGGGGAGACTGGTCTCTGCCCCAGCAAAGTGGGCAGGTGAAGAGTTGGCCGTCTTGTAGGTGACACTGGGACGGGGGTTCAGCGGAGTCTGTGGGAGCTGCCTTCACCCACCACGGCCAGGGGTGCTAGCACCTGATGTTGAAAACAAGGGGCTCCCATTCACTGAACCATCACCCTACAAGAAAATAGAACAGAGCAAAAAAAAAAAAAAAGTCCCAGACCAGAGGCCAATGCAGGTGAGAACCATGGAGGTGGGTGGTGAGGCATGGAAAGAGGCAGGCACCCTGGGAGGGGACCGGTAGGGTGTGTGGTAGAGGGGGGAATGTCGCTGGTGCCGGTAGGCCTGGAGAGGTGGTTGGGGAACAGTGGGTAACAAAGGGACAGGCACAGCTCGGGGAGAAGGGAGACCAGAGGCCAGTTCAGGGCAGTTGGGAAGGGAGGATCGGGCTGGTGCAGGAGGAATGGAGCAAGGAGGGGGGGAGCGCAGACTCGGGCCTGGGAACCAGGACATGAAGGAGGATTCGGAGCATGGGGGGGGGGGCTCGTAAGGAGGGGCAGTGAGGGGTTCCTGTCTTACCGGTCTCGGGGGTCCTGGCTCCTGCCCAGCTGTTGGTGACATGGGGTGGCTGCTGAGGGAGGGTTTGGGCTGCGAGGGCTCCCAGCCCCCAAAGTGGTCACAGAAGTAGAAATGCTGCTTCTCCGAGGAAGAGGAAGAGGGCTGCCTCCGCTCTTGAGACCGGCCCTGCTCCTGTCTGCGCTCCCTCCGGCAGCCTGTGGGCCTCTCTCCTGGGGGTGGGCCTGGCCCTGCAGTACTACTGGGTGCTGGCCAGGAAGAGTGGAAGTCAGCACAGCGAGCCAGGTGGGGAGACAGACCCCAGCCCAGACCCGGTCCCCAGGGCCAGCAGGGGACCCAGGGGGAGAGCTGAGGTACGTGGAGGTTCCTGCCTGGTCCCCAGACCTGGGACTCACAGCCCCCTACTCAGGGCCATTTGGATGGTGGAGGCACAGAAAGGAATGCCTCAGGCCCTGGCCACAGGAGGGACCCACGCACGCACCGCCATCTGTGTCTGCAGGCAGGCTGGGCCACTTCTCCAAGGACTTCTGCTTCCTGTCCCTGCAGCGATGGCAGCGGTGGTGGTGATGGGGCACAGCCTGGCTGGCTGGGGCACGGTCCAGGGCAGCGCTGCAGAGATGATCCACGTGGGGACGCTGGGGCGCCAGTGTGGAGGTGGAGCGCTTCATGGGGCTGGCGTTGGGGGCCAGCTGCGGGTGGGATGTGGGTTGACACACAGTCTGAGAGAGGGGCCTGGGGCAGGGTCCAGGGAGGCACTGAAGGCCTGGGGTTCAGGAACCACCAGGCCCCTCCCTCTCCCCAGAAATCTCTTCCCCACCCTGGTCCACCCTTTCTCCCAGAGCACGCTGCACAAGGTGCTGTCCGTCTCTGCCAGCGGAACCCAGAGAGCTGTTGGCCTCAGTGTCCCTGGGGGACAGGGAGAATGCCAGGAAGAGGGAGGCTGCGGGCCTGGCTGGGATAACCCTGAGGGGTGGCTGCGTGTGATGGCTCTGCTGGGCCAGGGCCATGGGGTTCCTGCCCTGGGCTGAAATCGGGACCTGCGGAAAGGGGTCCTCCAAGGGGAGCTGACCCACAGCCTCCACTCGGCGTCCTCAAGCTGGCCGCCCAGCAGGCCAGGCTCAGGAAGGGGAAGAGGGCGGGAGCCACCACCAATGGGAGGCAAAGTCAACTTTAGAGAATGAAGTCATTTGGAATGTGCAGAACCAGGAACCACAATAGGAGGCAGGGAAAGGGCCAGCCTCAGGCAAACATTGAAGGTCCCCAGCTGGAGGACATACCCCTCTAAAGACCCTCACCATCCCAGGAAGTGAAAGCAGGGCCCCCTGACACAGCCTCAGGTCTTCAGGCCCCTCTCTCAGACCTTGTGAATGGGCCCACAGACCCCTTGCCCTGGAGCTTCCTGCTCGGTACTCAAAGCATCCCTGAAGGAGCAGGGGATGGAGGTGGTGCCGCCTCAAGAGTCCAGAGAAAGAACAGGGCAGGTCGGGCACCTGGGTGGCTCAGTCGGTTAAGCGACTGCCTTCAGCTCAGGTCATGACCCTGGAGTTCCAGGATCGAGTCTCGTATCGGGCTCCCTGCTCAGCAGGGAGTCTGCTTCTCCCTCTGATCCTCCACCCTCTCATGTGCTCGCTCTCTCTCATTCTCTCTCTCAAATAAAATAAATAAAATCTTAAAAATAATAAAGAACAGGGCAGGTCATCCCCAGAGCATCAATGCGGAAAAGGGAGGACCAAGCTGTGAGGCACCATGTGCATGGCGGGGGGGCCGGGGTGGGGCAATGCAGGCTGGCGTGGGAGAGGGATGTCCTAAAGAGAGGGAGAGTCTGGGTCAGGGACACTGGGCTGGGAGATGGAAGCCCCAGAGCCACAGCAGGAGGCTGAGCACAGGTGGGTGGTGGGGATTCCTGGCAGGCCTCCGAGGACTCTGGCTGCACCTCTTGAGACCATCACCCTGGGAGCTCCCAACAGGGCTGACAGTGTCCAGGCTGCAGTGCAAGTAGGGAGCCCTCACGCAGGACACAAGCCCTCTCCAAGCCAGGTCTCCTCATCCCCCACTCCCCCACCCTCCCATGACCCTGACCCTCCCAGACCACCTACCTGAGTCTCTGCAGCCGGTCGAGGCATGGAGGCCGCTCGTCCCTGGCTCTCCAGTCCGGGATGGGGCTCCCCGTCAGGACCTCTCAGGGCCATGCTCTGCATCTGGACCTCCACAGCCTGGGCATATAGCAGCCTGCAGTCACACCAGCCCCCACCCCACTCTCACCTTCTCCCCCATCCTGGGCTCCCCGCCACATTCCTGCCATCTCACACCATCCCTGTCTCACCCCAATCCTTATCTCATCCCCCATCCCCAGCCTGGCTGCCCAGCCCTGGGAGCCCTCACCTGTTTTCCTGGCTGCACCACTGGGATCTCTGTAGAGTGGCCACGCTCCAGGGTTGTCCTTGCCTCATAGGGTATCTCCTGGGTCCTCTGAGTACCCCAGGAAACAGACTCCTTGGTGCCACTCTCCTGGGTTTGTCTGTAGAGAAGAAAGGATTGTGCTGTTGGCTCAGAGGTCTGTGGGCCATGGAATGCCCACCAAGACCTGCCTCCAAACTGCCAGGAACCTAAACTGGCCCCTTCTACTCTGGGTTAAAAGCAGCCCAGACGCATGAGGCCCTTCAAGTACAGGCTCTCAAGTGGCCACAGAGCAAGGGATGTGGACCCATTACCAGGGCTCGGAGCAGATGGGCAGGGAGGGCACCCGGACATGAGTCCGAGGGAGGTCTGGGCCCATCGCTTCCTGATCTAGGGACACCTGGCAGGTTCCTCGGCCCTAGACAGGGCCTCCCAGGAGTAGTGGGAGGCCACATATGCACAGCATGCATGACGCAGAGTGCGGACATCAGGTCTACGCTGGTGCACAGCAAGCCCTGACCACTCTGTTAGGGGCAGTGGAGTACTCAGGAAAACCTACCTGATTAATAGTCCAAGACCCACAACCAGGCTTCAGGAAAGAACGTCCAAACATGTACAGATGAGGAGGAAATCAGGAGCCCTAAACGTGCATGCTGTGCCCAGTCTGGTACCAGGCCCCACACCTTAGCCCTTGCTGGATGAGGCAGAGCACAGGCCCCCATCGTTGGGCTCAGCCAATGTTTTCATTTAGCCAATAGGGTGTTAGCAGACCTGGGACCCTGCTGGTCCTGAGGGGGGTGGTTGAGAGGAGCCTGCCTGCTACCACCCCGCAGTGACACACGGTGCAAGACAGGTAGGTGACTGTTAGTTTGCAACACTTGGTTTTCGGTGGTTCATTACCCAGAATTATTGTGGAAAAAGTTAAGGGTTAGGTAACAAGGACGTTACCAATTTGTCTACAAATTACAGTTGCTTCAGAAATCACTACTGGAGAGGAGATCTTAGGAAAACTGTCTTAGAGGTGTTAGGAAGACTAGACACACACAAGATGTCAACAGAATGGGGTCGAAACAAATCATTTCTCAACAGGCAGTGAGAAAGCGGAGGCAGAGGCCCCTCACCAGTAAGGGAAATGGGCACGCACAATGGGAGGAGACACTGGGAACCACCGACTGTCTAAATCCACTGACCTCGGTGCCATCAGAGGCACCCGTGTAACGTTTCGGGAATTAGCTTTGGAGTCCCCCATGGACCGCACCAGCAGCCCGCCTGGACTAGCTTTCAGGCAACATCTGTGGGGAACCATTTGGGGGGAGGTGGGCACGGGGTGGAACAGAGAGGCCAGTCTCCCAAAGTGGTGATGGGACCTGAGGGCTCCATGTCCTGCAGCACCGCCTACAGGGAGACCCTCTGGGAGGGGGAGAAACCAGGAGTCCTGCCTCCTCCGTGCACCTCGCACCCTGGTCAGGTACTCACACGGCCCCGCCGTTGCTGAGGGACGCAGAGCTCCTCTGCCGAAGGAAAACCCAGGCTCCTCGGAGCACAGCCGGCTGTGTCTGCTCCAGCGTGGCCTTCAGAGGGTGGAACAGGGACACAGGGCCCATCTGTAGAAGGGACGCAGGGAAGAGGAAGAGCTCTAAGGGCAGAGACAGGTGTGCCGGAAAGCTGGCCTGACCCCACAGCATGGGTTGGTGCTCCTTCTGCCCTGCCCCAGCCCTACACAGGAGGTAGGCGGGGGCTTACTCCCAACCTGGCCTGTGAGTGACAACAGGAAAGTCATTTCACTTCTTGGAGCTTCAGTTTCCCTACTGACAAAATCTGGGGACCTCATCCAATTACAATTGGTAAAAAGATTTCATCTCATCATCAACTTAGATTGATGGGTAGAGGCTGCATGAGCCCCGGACTGAGCAGAATTCTAAGGATATTTCAGGGCTCAGGGGGCAGCGGGGGGGCACTGATGGGTGTCTGCAACAGACAGGGGAATGGGGGATGTGGTGTGGGCATCAGATACTTCCCATCCTGCGATGGTGAATGTCCCTGTAAGCTCCGAACACCAGGCAACTTTCTAGACAGTCTACGTATGGTCACTGATGGTTTGGCTGCGTGGGAAAGTTGTTAACTTTGAAGGATGACATCAGGAAGATGGGGCCCCAAAGCAGCCCAGTCAGAGTCATGAGTGGAAGAGATCATGACCCTGGACCCATCAGTTTGATTCTCTCCGGTCCCTGCCAATGTGCACGGTAATCAGGTTCTCCTCGAACCTCCCCAAACAACCTCCTCAAATATTCTTCAAACTTCTTTCTTCTACCAATTCAAAAAGTGGTATCTCCAGGGAACATGTCCTCAGCCCCTTGTCTACTGCTCCTGAACACTAGGTCTCCAAGTCAGGGGGCCCCCAGTACCAGCAAGAGACCAGCCATTGGAAAGCATACAGGCTTTATGGGGTTTCTGAATTTGGGGCCAGAGAGTGAGGCTACAGTAAGAACCTCTCATCTTCCTTTTCCCGCCGTGCAATCCCCAGGAAGGATGTGGGTTTCCTCTGCCGTCAAAACAACTGATGGGTGCCAGAGTCTGAAGTTTACTTCTTGGAAATCCTGGAACTCGGTACCTGGGACAGTCCTCCCGTGGCCTGGTGGATCTGGTCTCTGGGGGTCTTGTTCTGTTTGTAAAAGTCAAGTATCATCAGAGCAGCATACACCTTTCCTACGGTCATCTCATCAGCTGGAGGGAGACAAAACAGAGGGTGGAGTGTGGAGGAGGAAGAGGAGGTGGAGGGCAAAGGAACAGCCTCCACCACAGGGACTCCTGGACATGCTCAGGGAAGGGCACAGGGCTTGGCCGAAGTTGCATCTTTGGACACTGAGCACGTGTCCTCTGGAGCTGTACTGAATCTCCACAGGGCCCTCCATCTCCTTCCAATGAAGTAGATGGGGCGTTTAATCTTTAAGCACCTCATCTCTAACTGTAGGAGTTTCCCTGCTGTTCTCTGGATTTTTTTAAGTATACAGCCCCACCAGGAATGTGGGTGACTGTGGTCAACAGAATAAAGCCCAGGGAATACTTTCCCACAGTCCCTATGCACCCACTGGTTAGACCGTTCTCCCTGCAGGTGGAAACTAAGTCTAGACTATTGACGAGGTCAACCTGGCCCAGGCCTCCTGGCTCTGCCTCTGGGTGGGACACAAAAGGGGGGTGAACAAGGAGAATTTCTCGCCCTCACTTACGTTTATGGGGTGGCACCTGTAAATCCAGGGTCTTCTGGGGCAGATTGGCCCAAACAGAGGAAATCTCCTTCCTCAACTCTGCATCCCACTGATGCTGCTTGGTGCTGGCTGGGGCAGGACAAGGGTGTGGAGGGGAAGAGAGATGTTAGGAGCAGTCTCACGGGCCCCCTGGGGGAGCCAGCAGGTAGAGGTGTGGTGGGAGGGTAAATGGGGCAAGGACATTGCCAGGAGAAAGGGCAGAGCGGGGAGAAGCAGGGCCATGGCGGCTGTCAGAGCGTCCCTGATGGGCACGTGCAGAGACAGAGGCCTGTGTGCGTGGGTCCTGGGAGTGGAGAAGGGATATGGTGGCGGTCCAGCTGTTCATCCAACCATTCAAAACTATCAAGTGAGAACGCTCCCGTGCCAGGGACTATTCTAGGTGATGGAACAAAAGCAAAGGAGCCGCCTTTGTGGCACCATGTGGCTTGACTCAACAATAAAGTGGCAGTAAGTTCAAAACATAGTATGTTGGGTGCAAAAAAAGCTTAAGTAGGGAGGGATGAGAAATATTAAGAGGGCTGAAATTTTGGACAGGGTAGTCAGGAAAGGTCTCATGAGAAGGTGGTGTGTGTATAAGACCCCAAAGGCAGAAAAAGACCAGGGGGTGCAAAGGCCTTGGTGTGTCACACAACCAGCCAGGAAGGCAAGGCTCACTGAGCAGGGGGTGGGGGTGAGGGGTTGCAGGGAGCAGATGTTGAGATAGGAAGCAGCAGAGGGATAAAATACTCTGATTGATCTTTTTTAGCATCAGGTTTACTATGGTATAATGTACATACAATGAAATCCACCCTTTTCAGTTATCCCATTCTATGAACTTTGGTAAATCCATAAAGCACCTCCACCCCCACAATCGAGTCATGGTATATGGCCCCACTGCCAAAGTCCCTCTGTGCTCCCTTTGTAGCTGACCCCTTGGCCTCCTCTCACCCGTCCCATCCTTAGTGTGTTTTCTGTCTCGGTCTGCTTTGCCTTCTCCAGAATGCCACACAAACAACGTCATTGGGTGTATTGGCTTTTGAGTAGGACTTCTCCACTCAGCGTGGTGCCTTTGAGATTCAGTCCATGTTGTTGAGTGTATAAGTAGCCTGTTTCTTTTGACTGCGGAGTACTACCTTATGGTATGGATAGACCACAATTTGTTTATCCATTCACCAGTTATGAACATTTGAGTTGCTTACATTTTGAGGAGATTATGAAATAAAGCTGTGAACATTTGCATATATGTTTTTGTGCAGATGTATGTTTTCTTTTCTTCCCACTTAGGAGTGGGCTGGCTGGGCCGTACGGTAAGGAACTGCCAAACTAGGATCACAAGAATTCCATATTATGCATTCTCACCAGGACTTAATATTGTCATTTAGAAAAGTATTTTAGTCGTATTAATAACCCTGTAGTGTTATCGTAGTATGGCTTCATTTTGGATTTCTCCCATCCAAGTACTAACCAGGCCCGACACTGCTTAACTTCCGAGATCAGATGAGATCTGGTGCGTTCGGGGTGGTATGGCAGTAGACTTCATTTTGGATTCCTCTAATGATTAATGATATTGAGCATCTTTATAGGTGTTTATTTGCCTACAATATATATATATATATATTTGTGACATGTCTATTCGAATCCTTTGCCCATTTTTATTAGGTTGTTTATTTTCCTCTTACTGAGTTGTGACAGACCTTTATCTATTCTGGAAACTCATCCTATATCAGATACATGGTTCAAAAATATCTTCACCAATGCCTTAGCTTTGACTTTTCATTTTCTTAAATGTCTTTTTGAAGAGCAAATTTTTTAATGTTGATAAAGTTCAATTTGTCAATTTCTCTTTTATGGCTTATGGTTTTGGTGTCTTCAAAAATCTTTGCCAAACTCAAAATTGCCAAAAACTCTCTCCTGTGTTTCCTTCTATAAGTTTTATAATTTTACATTTTACATTTATGTCTATGATCAATTTCAAGTTAATTTTTGTAGGAGGTAAAAGGTATGTGCTATGGACTGAATTGTGTGCTGCCCCCATTCACATGTTGAAGCCGGAACCCTCATTGTGACTGTATAAGCCCGAGAAGGAGGCAATCAGGTGAAATGAGTTCAGAAGGGTGGGACCCTGACCCAGAGAGTTAGTGTCCTTATGAGAAGAGACACCAGAAAATTCGTTCACTCTCTGTATGCACTCAGGGAAAGACCATGTGAGCACACAGTGAGAAGATGACCACCCTACAAACCAGGAGAAGAGGCCCAGGAATGAAACTTACATTCCTGGCACCTTGATTTGGACTTTCAGCCTCCAGACTGTGAGAAATAAATTTCTGTGTTTAAGCCACTCAGTTGTGGTTCTTTGTTATTGGCAGCCGAAGCAGACTAAGACACTAAATGTCAAGATTTTTCCCTTTTTTGGATAGTTGTCTAAATTTTTCAAGTACCATTTGTTGAAAAAATTATCTTTTCTTCATTAATTGCCTTTACAACTTCATCAAAAATCCATTGGCAATGTAAGTACGAGTCTCTATTGTGTTCCACTGACCCATGTCTCTGTCCTGTCACCAAAACGATACCCCTCAATTGACATGCTTTATAGAAAGTCTTTGATTCAGATAGAGTAAGTTTTCTTTGTACTCTTTTCAAAATTGTTTGTTATTCAAGTTCTTTTGCTTTTCTAGATACATTTTAGAATTAATTTCTACATTTCTACCTAAAAACATGTTGGGATTTTGATTGGGGGGACATTTATTCTATTGATGAATGTGGGAAGAACTGACATCATGACAATATGGAATCTTCCAATGCATGAAGATGATGCAGTGCTTAATTTTTAGATCTTCTTTGCTTCTTTCAATGTTTTGAAATTTGCAACATACAGATCTCACATATATACTTTTTAGAGTTATCCAACAAGAAAGAAGTACTTCATGTTTTGGTGTGATTTTAATGGAACTTTTTCCCATTTCAATTGTTAATTGCTAATATATAGAAATACATTTGCTTCTTGCACACTGACCTTGTATCCTCTGACCTTGCTCTATACTTGTGGATGATTTTAGTTACTTTTTTTAATGGCTTAAAACAACAGAAATTTATTATCTCAGTTCTCGAGGCCAGAAGCTCAAAATCAAGGTGTCAGCATGACCGTGCCTCCTCCAAATGTTCTAGTGAAGAATTATTCCTTGCCCGTTTCTAGATTTTGGTGGCTCCCAGGCATCCTCGGCATTGCTTGACCCGTAATGCCTCCATTTTATTCACTTTTTCTTAGAGTCTTTCAGATTTTCTCCATAGATAAGCATGTCAATTATGAATACAGGCAGTTTTATTTCTTCCTTTCCAATTGGTATGCTTCCTATTTCTTTTTCCTAACTCATTACAATGGCTAGGACCTAAAGTATGTTGAATAAGAATGGTGACAGCAGACATCCTTCCTTTGTTCTTGATCTTAGGGAAAAGGGGTTAGTCTTTCTTTGTTAAGTGTGTCATTCGCTGAAGGTTTTTCACAGATATCCTTGATCCGATGGAGGGGGTTTCCTTCAGTTTCTACTCTATGCAGAATTTTTAAAACCATGAATAGATATTGAGTTCTTGTGAAATGCTTTTTCTGCATCTATTGAGATGATCATATAGTTCTACTTCTTTGATATATTAAATTATATTGATTGATTTTTTATACTTGAACTCAACTTGCATTCCTGGGAAAAACCCTACTTTTGTCATCAAGCAAACAGATATATATACAACCAGACTCAGTCTGAGAAAATTGGGTGGAATATTTTTGTGTCTACGGTCATGAGGGATACTGATCTGTCACTTTCTTTTCCTATAACGTCTTTGTCTCATCTTGGTGTCGGAGCAATGTCAGCACACTATGGTAAGTTGAGAATTGTCCTCTTTTTCTCTATTTTCTGGAAGAGTTTATATAGAGCTGGTATTATCTCCCCCTTAAATGTTTGGTGGACCTCACCTATGGAGCTAACTGGGCCAGGGATTTTCTTTGTTGGAAGGCTTTTAACTATAATTAAATTTCTTTAATAACTATAGTGCTACTCAGATTCTCTCTTCCTTTTTTAACCCACTCAGGTTATCCATTCTTGAATGAGCTTGATAGTTGGTGTCAAGGAATTTTTCCATTTCATTTAAGTTGTTGACGTTATTGACAGAAAGTTGTTCATAAAATTTCCTTATTATCCATTTAATGGCAGCAGGACCTGTAGTGGTGTTCTCTCTTTCATTCCTTATACTGGTTATTTCTATCTCTTTTTTTCTTGATTGGTCTAGCCAGAGGTTTATTAATTTTATTGGTTTTGTTTTTAACATGATCATTCTAGCTGTTCTTTGCAGGCAGAGAAGAACAGAGGCAGACCAGTCGGAAGCTACTCTAAGAATCGTGTCAAGACCCAAGAGAGAGGGGCTTGGACCAGGAGCTAGCAGTGGGAGAGGACAAAGAAGTGATCATATTCTGGTATATTATGAAGGTGGAGTCAAGAGATATGACAAGAGATCATATATGGATCAAAACTGGGAAAAGGATTTAAAAAGAAAGAAAGAAAGAAAGAAAGAAAGAAAGAAAGAAAGAAAGAAA
>NW_027398368.1:0-11817 GCF_003265705.2 Callorhinus ursinus
TTTCCAGATTTGGTCCCTGTCAATGTTGACAGCATCTGGGAGAGGACAGAGAGTGTGTGAGTGTATTTCTGGTGTCCACCTGCTGTTTCAGGTACAAAGAGCAACGCCGGATGTGTTTGTGTTTGTGGGCCCCGACAAGAATGCACGGAGCCACAGGCCGGGCTCCCGAGGCTACTGCGGTTGACCATCAACTCTGTCTTATCTGGCCAGGCGTGTAAACATGCCGGGCTCCGTACCACACACGTGGATAAAGGATGGTCTCTACCAGATCCAAACCTCCTAAAAGTGGCCCCGGGCACACCCCCCAGACACGGGGAGCCATCACACAGAATTCAGACTGACAGGGTCCCACTCAGCAAATGCAGCGACTTCCCGTGTAGGGTCTGTGGTACGAGACCCAGGCAGGCAGCATACAAGGGGACAGAGAGAGCACGTACCTCTCCGAAAGGGCTTTAGTAATTCGTCCAGCGTGAAAGAGGAGGTGGGGGCGGAGGGGTGGGGGGGAGCTACGGGGCCTCCCCCCAGCTGGCCCCAAAGCCGGGGCCCCTCCTTCCTGGAGCTGCTGCCCCTGCCTCGGTGCCACTGCGCATCCCTGGGAGCCCAGCGTGGATGATAAAACTCATCGGCTGGAACACGCCCGCTGAGCAGGCGCCCGGCAGAGGTGCGGCTAGCACCAGTGGTCTTGGTCGGGGTGGTGGTAGCTCTGCCGAACCCGGCCGCCCGAGCTGAGCCCCAGAGTGCAGTGGTAGCCGTTGGGCACGCGGCGGAGGGCGTGCGACTGGGAGGTCAGAGAGGACACATAGGAAGTCTGGGAGGAGCGGCCTGAGTTGGTGACCACAGCCACCTCGAAGGTAAGCGTGTTCTCGGGCTGGGTGCGGGCAGTGTCCTCACTGTCCAGACTCTGCCCCAAGTAAGGGTCAGAGCCGATCCTAGAGCCGGCGGCCAGGGGCTGGCTCAGGGGGTCTCTCTGGAGCAGAGCATTGTGTTCAGAAAGGCCACGGCTAAGCCGGCCTGGGGAAATGGTGGGGAGACTGGTCTCTGCCCCAGCAAAGTGGACAGGTGAAGAGTTGGCCGTCTTGTAGGTGACACTGGGACGGGGGTTCAGCGGAGTCTGTGGGAGCTGCCTTCACCCACCACGGCCAGGGGTGCTAGCACCTGATGTTGAAAACAAGGGGCTCCCATTCACTGAACCATCACCCTACAAGAAAATAGAACAGAGCAAAAAAAAAAAAAAAGTCCCAGACCAGAGGCCAATGCAGGTGAGAACCATGGAGGTGGGTGGTGAGGCATGGAAAGAGGCAGGCACCCTGGGAGGGGACCGGTAGGGTGTGTGGTAGAGGGGGGAATGTCGCTGGTGCCGGTAGGCCTGGAGAGGTGGTTGGGGAACAGTGGGTAACAAAGGGACAGGCACAGCTCGGGGAGAAGGGAGACCAGAGGCCAGTTCAGGGCAGTTGGGAAGGGAGGATCGGGCTGGTGCAGGAGGAATGGAGCAAGGAGGGGGGGAGTGCAGACTCGGGCCTGGGAACCAGGACATGAAGGAGGATTCGGAGCATGGGGGGGGGGGCTCGTAAGGAGGGGCAGTGAGGGGTTCCTGTCTTACCGGTCTCGGGGGTCCTGGCTCCTGCCCAGCTGTTGGTGACATGGGGTGGCTGCTGAGGGAGGGTTTGGGCTGCGAGGGCTCCCAGCCCCCAAAGTGGTCACAGAAGTAGAAATGCTGCTTCTCCGAGGAAGAGGAAGAGGGCTGCCTCCGCTCTTGAGACCGGCCCTGCTCCTGTCTGCGCTCCCTCCGGCAGCCTGTGGGCCCCTCTCCTGGGGGTGGGCCTGGCCCTGCAGTACTACTGGGTGCTGGCCAGGAAGAGTGGAAGTCAGCACAGCGAGCCAGGTGGGGAGACAGACCCCAGCCCAGACCCGGTCCCCAGGGCCAGCAGGGGACCCAGGGGGAGAGCTGAGGTGCGTGGAGGTTCCTGCCTGGTCCCCAGACCTGGGACTCACAGCCCCCTACTCAGGGCCATTTGGATGGTGGAGGCACAGAAAGGAATGCCTCAGGCCCTGGCCACAGGAGGGACCCACGCACGCACCGCCATCTGTGTCTGCAGGCAGGCTGGGCCACTTCTCCAAGGACTTCTGCTTCCTGTCCCTGCAGCGATGGCAGCGGTGGTGGTGATGGGGCACAGCCTGGCTGGCTGGGGCACGGTCCAGGGCAGCGCTGCAGAGATGATCCACGTGGGGACGCTGGGGCGCCAGTGTGGAGGTGGAGCGCTTCATGGGGCTGGCGTTGGGGGCCAGCTGCGGGTGGGATGTGGGTTGACACACAGTCTGAGAGAGGGGCCTGGGGCAGGGTCCAGGGAGGCACTGAAGGCCTGGGGTTCAGGAACCACCAGGCCCCTCCCTCTCCCCAGAAATCTCTTCCCCACCCTGGTCCACCCTTTCTCCCAGAGCACGCTGCACAAGGTGCTGTCCGTCTCTGCCAGCGGAACCCAGAGAGCTGTTGGCCTCAGTGTCCCTGGGGGACAGGGAGAATGCCAGGAAGAGGGAGGCTGCGGGCCTGGCTGGGAGAACCCTGAGGGGTGGCTGCGTGTGATGGCTCTGCTGGGCCAGGGCCATGGGGATCCTGCCCTGGGCTGAAATCGGGACCTGCGGAAAGGGGTCCTCCAAGGGGAGCTGACCCACAGCCTCCACTCGGCGTCCTCAAGCTGGCCGCCCAGCAGGCCAGGCTCAGGAAGGGGAAGAGGGCGGGAGCCACCACCAATGGGAGGCAAAGTCAACTTTAGAGAATGAAGTCATTTGGAATGTGCAGAACCAGGAACCACAATAGGAGGCAGGGAAAGGGCCAGCCTCAGGCAAACATTGAAGGTCCCCAGCTGGAGGACATACCCCTCTAAAGACCCTCACCATCCCAGGAAGTGAAAGCAGGGCCCCCTGACACAGCCTCAGGTCTTCAGGCCCCTCTCTCAGACCTTGTGAATGGGCCCACAGACCCCTTGCCCTGGAGCTTCCTGCTCGGTACTCAAAGCATCCCTGAAGGAGCAGGGGATGGAGGTGGTGCCGCCTCAAGAGTCCAGAGAAAGAACAGGGCAGGTCGGGCACCTGGGTGGCTCAGTTGGTTAAGCGACTGCCTTCAGCTCAGGTCATGACCCTGGAGTTCCAGGATCGAGTCTCGTATCGGGCTCCCTGCTCAGCAGGGAGTCTGCTTCTCCCTCTGATCCTCCACCCTCTCATGTGCTCGCTCTCTCTCATTCTCTCTCTCAAATAAAATAAATAAAATCTTAAAAATAATAAAGAACAGGGCAGGTCATCCCCAGAGCATCAATGCGGAAAAGGGAGGACCAAGCTGTGAGGCACCATGTGCATGGCGGGGGGGCCGGGGTGGGGCAATGCAGGCTGGCGTGGGAGAGGGATGTCCTAAAGAGAGGGAGAGTCTGGGTCAGGGACACTGGGCTGGGAGATGGAAGCCCCAGAGCCACAGCAGGAGGCTGAGCACAGGTGGGTGGTGGGGATTCCTGGCAGGCCTCCGAGGACTCTGGCTGCACCTCTTGAGACCATCACCCTGGGAGCTCCCAACAGGGCTGACAGTGTCCAGGCTGCAGTGCAAGTAGGGAGCCCTCACGCAGGACACAAGCCCTCTCCAAGCCAGGTCTCCTCATCCCCCACTCCCCCACCCTCCCATGACCCTGACCCTCCCAGACCACCTACCTGAGTCTCTGCAGCCGGTCGAGGCATGGAGGCCGCTCGTCCCTGGCTCTCCAGTCCGGGATGGGGCTCCCCGTCAGGACCTCTCAGGGCCATGCTCTGCATCTGGACCTCCACAGCCTGGGCATATAGCAGCCTGCAGTCACACCAGCCCCCACCCCACTCTCACCTTCTCCCCCATCCTGGGCTCCCCGCCACATTCCTGCCATCTCACACCATCCCTGTCTCACCCCAATCCTTATCTCATCCCCCATCCCCAGCCTGGCTGCCCAGCCCTGGGAGCCCTCACCTGTTTTCCTGGCTGCACCACTGGGATCTCTGTAGAGTGGCCACGCTCCAGGGTTGTCCTTGCCTCATAGGGTATCTCCTGGGTCCTCTGAGTACCCCAGGAAACAGACTCCTTGATGCCACTCTCCTGGGTTTGTCTGTAGAGAAGAAAGGATTGTGCTGTTGGCTCAGAGGTCTGTGGGCCATGGAATGCCCACCAAGACCTGCCTCCAAACTGCCAGGAACCTAAACTGGCCCCTTCTACTCTGGGTTAAAAGCAGCCCAGACGCATGAGGCCCTTCAAGTACAGGCTCTCAAGTGGCCACAGAGCAAGGGATGTGGACCCATTACCAGGGCTCGGAGCAGATGGGCAGGGAGGGCACCCGGACATGAGTCCGAGGGAGGTCTGGGCCCATCGCTTCCTGATCTAGGGACACCTGGCAGGTTCCTCGGCCCTAGACAGGGCCTCCCAGGAGTAGTGGGAGGCCACATATGCACAGCATGCATGACGCAGAGTGCGGACATCAGGTCTACGCTGGTGCACAGCAAGCCCTGACCACTCTGTTAGGGGCAGTGGAGTACTCAGGAAAACCTACCTGATTAATAGTCCAAGACCCACAACCAGGCTTCAGGAAAGAACGTCCAAACATGTACAGATGAGGAGGAAATCAGGAGCCCTAAACGTGCATGCTGTGCCCAGTCTGGTACCAGGCCCCACACCTTAGCCCTTGCTGGATGAGGCAGAGCACAGGCCCCCATCGTTGGGCTCAGCCAATGTTTTCATTTAGCCAATAGGGTGTTAGCAGACCTGGGACCCTGCTGGTCCTGAGGGGGGTGGTTGAGAGGAGCCTGCCTGCTACCACCCCGCAGTGACACACGGTGCAAGACAGGTAGGTGACTGTTAGTTTGCAACACTTGGTTTTCGGTGGTTCATTACCCAGAATTATTGTGGAAAAAGTTAAGGGTTAGGTAACAAGGACGTTACCAATTTGTCTACAAATTACAGTTGCTTCAGAAATCACTACTGGAGAGGAGATCTTAGGAAAACTGTCTTAGAGGTGTTAGGAAGACTAGACACACACAAGATGTCAACAGAATGGGGTCGAAACAAATCATTTCTCAACAGGCAGTGAGAAAGCGGAGGCAGAGGCCCCTCACCAGTAAGGGAAATGGGCACGCACAATGGGAGGAGACACTGGGAACCACCGACTGTCTAAATCCACTGACCTCGGTGCCATCAGAGGCACCCGTGTAACGTTTCGGGAATTAGCTTTGGAGTCCCCCATGGACCGCACCAGCAGCCCGCCTGGACTAGCTTTCAGGCAACATCTGTGGGGAACCATTTGGGGGGAGGTGGGCACGGGGTGGAACAGAGAGGCCAGTCTCCCAAAGTGGTGATGGGACCTGAGGGCTCCATGTCCTGCAGCACCGCCTACAGGGAGACCCTCTGGGAGGGGGAGAAACCAGGAGTCCTGCCTCCTCCGTGCACCTCGCACCCTGGTCAGGTACTCACACGGCCCCGCCGTTGCTGAGGGACGCAGAGCTCCTCTGCCGAAGGAAAACCCAGGCTCCTCGGAGCACAGCCGGCTGTGTCTGCTCCAGCGTGGCCTTCAGAGGGTGGAACAGGGACACAGGGCCCATCTGTAGAAGGGACGCAGGGAAGAGGAAGAGCTCTAAGGGCAGAGACAGGTGTGCCGGAAAGCTGGCCTGACCCCACAGCATGGGTTGGTGCTCCTTCTGCCCTGCCCCAGCCCTACACAGGAGGTAGGCGGGGGCTTACTCCCAACCTGGCCTGTGAGTGACAACAGGAAAGTCATTTCACTTCTTGGAGCTTCAGTTTCCCTACTGACAAAATCTGGGGACCTCATCCAATTACAATTGGTAAAAAGATTTCATCTCATCATCAACTTAGATTGATGGGTAGAGGCTGCATGAGCCCCGGACTGAGCAGAATTCTAAGGATATTTCAGGGCTCAGGGGGCAGCGGGGGGGCACTGATGGGTGTCTGCAACAGACAGGGGAATGGGGGATGTGGTGTGGGCATCAGATACTTCCCATCCTGCGATGGTGAATGTCCCTGTAAGCTCCGAACACCAGGCAACTTTCTAGACAGTCTACGTATGGTCACTGATGGTTTGGCTGCGTGGGAAAGTTGTTAACTTTGAAGGATGACATCAGGAAGATGGGGCCCCAAAGCAGCCCAGTCAGAGTCATGAGTGGAAGAGATCATGACCCTGGACCCATCAGTTTGATTCTCTCCGGTCCCTGCCAATGTGCACGGTAATCAGGTTCTCCTCGAACCTCCCCAAACAACCTCCTCAAATATTCTTCAAACTTCTTTCTTCTACCAATTCAAAAAGTGGTATCTCCAGGGAACATGTCCTCAGCCCCTTGTCTACTGCTCCTGAACACTAGGTCTCCAAGTCAGGGGGCCCCCAGTACCAGCAAGAGACCAGCCATTGGAAAGCATACAGGCTTTATGGGGTTTCTGAATTTGGGGCCAGAGAGTGAGGCTACAGTAAGAACCTCTCATCTTCCTTTTCCCGCCGTGCAATCCCCAGGAAGGATGTGGGTTTCCTCTGCCGTCAAAACAACTGATGGGTGCCAGAGTCTGAAGTTTACTTCTTGGAAATCCTGGAACTCGGTACCTGGGACAGTCCTCCCGTGGCCTGGTGGATCTGGTCTCTGGGGGTCTTGTTCTGTTTGTAAAAGTCAAGTATCATCAGAGCAGCATACACCTTTCCTACGGTCATCTCATCAGCTGGAGGGAGAGAAAACAGAGGGTGGAGTGTGGAGGAGGAAGAGGAGGTGGAGGGCAAGGGAACAGCCTCCACCACAGGGACTCCTGGACATGCTCAGGGAAGGGCACAGGGCTTGGCCGAAGTTGCATCTTTGGACACTGAGCACGTGTCCTCTGGAGCTGTACTGAATCTCCACAGGGCCCTCCATCTCCTTCCAATGAAGTAGATGGGGCGTTTAATCTTTAAGCACCTCATCTCTAACTGTAGGAGTTTCCCTGCTGTTCTCTGGATTTTTTTAAGTATACAGCCCCACCAGGAATGTGGGTGACTGTGGTCAACAGAATAAAGCCCAGGGAATACTTTCCCACAGTCCCTATGCACCCACTGGTTAGACCGTTCTCCCTGCAGGTGGAAACTAAGTCTAGACTATTGACGAGGTCAACCTGGCCCAGGCCTCCTGGCTCTGCCTCTGGGTGGGACACAAAAGGGGGGTGAACAAGGAGAATTTCTCGCCCTCACTTACGTTTATGGGGTGGCACCTGTAAATCCAGGGTCTTCTGGGGCAGATTGGCCCAAACAGAGGAAATCTCCTTCCTCAACTCTGCATCCCACTGATGCTGCTTGGTGCTGGCTGGGGCAGGACAAGGGTGTGGAGGGGAAGAGAGATGTTAGGAGCAGTCTCACGGGCCCCCTGGGGGAGCCAGCAGGTAGAGGTGTGGTGGGAGGGTAAATGGGGCAAGGACATTGCCAGGAGAAAGGGCAGAGCGGGGAGAAGCAGGGCCATGGCGGCTGTCAGAGCGTCCCTGATGGGCACGTGCAGAGACAGAGGCCTGTGTGCGTGGGTCCTGGGAGTGGAGAAGGGATATGGTGGCGGTCCAGCTGTTCATCCAACCATTCAAAACTATCAAGTGAGAACGCTCCCGTGCCAGGGACTATTCTAGGTGATGGAACAAAAGCAAAGGAGCCGCCTTTGTGGCACCATGTGGCTTGACTCAACAATAAAGTGGCAGTAAGTTCAAAACATAGTATGTTGGGTGCAAAAAAAGCTTAAGTAGGGAGGGATGAGAAATATTAAGAGGGCTGAAATTTTGGACAGGGTAGTCAGGAAAGGTCTCATGAGAAGGTGGTGTGTGTATAAGACCCCAAAGGCAGAAAAAGACCAGGGGGTGCAAAGGCCTTGGTGTGTCACACAACCAGCCAGGAAGGCAAGGCTCACTGAGCAGGGGGTGGGGGTGAGGGGTTGCAGGGAGCAGATGTTGAGATAGGAAGCAGCAGAGGGATAAAATACTCTGATTGATCTTTTTTAGCATCAGGTTTACTATGGTATAATGTACATACAATGAAATCCACCCTTTTCAGTTATCCCATTCTATGAACTTTGGTAAATCCATAAAGCACCTCCACCCCCACAATCGAGTCATGGTATATGGCCCCACTGCCAAAGTCCCTCTGTGCTCCCTTTGTAGCTGACCCCTTGGCCTCCTCTCACCCGTCCCATCCTTAGTGTGTTTTCTGTCTCGGTCTGCTTTGCCTTCTCCAGAATGCCACACAAACAACGTCATTGGGTGTATTGGCTTTTGAGTAGGACTTCTCCACTCAGCGTGGTGCCTTTGAGATTCAGTCCATGTTGTTGAGTGTATAAGTAGCCTGTTTCTTTTGACTGCGGAGTACTACCTTATGGTATGGATAGACCACAATTTGTTTATCCATTCACCAGTTATGAACATTTGAGTTGCTTACATTTTGAGGAGATTATGAAATAAAGCTGTGAACATTTGCATATATGTTTTTGTGCAGATGTATGTTTTCTTTTCTTCCCACTTAGGAGTGGGCTGGCTGGGCCGTACGGTAAGGAACTGCCAAACTAGGATCACAAGAATTCCATATTATGCATTCTCACCAGGACTTAATATTGTCATTTAGAAAAGTATTTTAGTCGTATTAATAACCCTGTAGTGTTATCGTAGTATGGCTTCATTTTGGATTTCTCCCATCCAAGTACTAACCAGGCCCGACACTGCTTAACTTCCGAGATCAGATGAGATCTGGTGCGTTCGGGGTGGTATGGCAGTAGACTTCATTTTGGATTCCTCTAATGATTAATGATATTGAGCATCTTTATAGGTGTTTATTTGCCTACAATATATATATATATATATTTGTGACATGTCTATTCGAATCCTTTGCCCATTTTTATTAGGTTGTTTATTTTCCTCTTACTGAGTTGTGACAGACCTTTATCTATTCTGGAAACTCATCCTATATCAGATACATGGTTCAAAAATATCTTCACCAATGCCTTAGCTTTGACTTTTCATTTTCTTAAATGTCTTTTTGAAGAGCAAATTTTTTAATGTTGATAAAGTTCAATTTGTCAATTTCTCTTTTATGGCTTATGGTTTTGGTGTCTTCAAAAATCTTTGCCAAACTCAAAATTGCCAAAAACTCTCTCCTGTGTTTCCTTCTATAAGTTTTATAATTTTACATTTTACATTTATGTCTATGATCAATTTCAAGTTAATTTTTGTAGGAGGTAAAAGGTATGTGCTATGGACTGAATTGTGTGCTGCCCCCATTCACATGTTGAAGCCGGAACCCTCATTGTGACTGTATAAGCCCGAGAAGGAGGCAATCAGGTGAAATGAGTTCAGAAGGGTGGGACCCTGACCCAGAGAGTTAGTGTCCTTATGAGAAGAGACACCAGAAAATTCGTTCACTCTCTGTATGCACTCAGGGAAAGACCATGTGAGCACACAGTGAGAAGATGACCACCCTACAAACCAGGAGAAGAGGCCCAGGAATGAAACTTACATTCCTGGCACCTTGATTTGGACTTTCAGCCTCCAGACTGTGAGAAATAAATTTCTGTGTTTAAGCCACTCAGTTGTGGTTCTTTGTTATTGGCAGCCGAAGCAGACTAAGACACTAAATGTCAAGATTTTTCCCTTTTTTGGATAGTTGTCTAAATTTTTCAAGTACCATTTGTTGAAAAAATTATCTTTTCTTCATTAATTGCCTTTACAACTTCATCAAAAATCCATTGGCAATGTAAGTACGAGTCTCTATTGTGTTCCACTGACCCATGTCTCTGTCCTGTCACCAAAACGATACCCCTCAATTGACATGCTTTATAGAAAGTCTTTGATTCAGATAGAGTAAGTTTTCTTTGTACTCTTTTCAAAATTGTTTTTCAAGTTCTTTTGCTTTTCTAGATACATTTTAGAATTAATTTCTACATTTCTACCTAAAAACATGTTGGGATTTTGATTGGGTGGACATTTATTCTATTGATGAATGTGGGAAGAACTGACATCATGACAATATGGAATCTTCCAATGCATGAAGATGATGCAGTGCTTAATTTTTAGATCTTCTTTGCTTCTTTCAATGTTTTGAAATTTGCAACATACAGATCTCACATATATACTTTTTAGAGTTATCCAACAAGAAAGAAGTACTTCATGTTTTGGTGTGATTTTAATGGAACTTTTTCCCATTTCAATTGTTAATTGCTAATATATAGAAATACATTTGCTTCTTGCACACTGACCTTGTATCCTCTGACCTTGCTCTATACTTGTGGATGATTTTAGTTACTTTTTTTAATGGCTTAAAACAACAGAAATTTATTATCTCAGTTCTCGAGGCCAGAAGCTCAAAATCAAGGTGTCAGCATGACCGTGCCTCCTCCAAATGTTCTAGTGAAGAATTATTCCTTGCCCGTTTCTAGATTTTGGTGGCTCCCAGGCATCCTCGGCATTGCTTGACCCGTAATGCCTCCATTTTATTCACTTTTTCTTAGAGTCTTTCAGATTTTCTCCATAGATAAGCATGTCAATTATGAATACAGGCAGTTTTATTTCTTCCTTTCCAATTGGTATGCTTCCTATTTCTTTTTCCTAACTCATTACAATGGCTAGGACCTAAAGTATGTTGAATAAGAATGGTGACAGCAGACATCCTTCCTTTGTTCTTGATCTTAGGGAAAAGGGGTTAGTCTTTCTTTGTTAAGTGTGTCATTCGCTGAAGGTTTTTCACAGATATCCTTGATCCGATGGAGGGGGTTTCCTTCAGTTTCTACTCTATGCAGAATTTTTAAAACCATGAATAGATATTGAGTTCTTGTGAAATGCTTTTTCTGCATCTATTGAGATGATCATATAGTTCTACTTCTTTGATATATTAAATTATATTGATTGATTTTTTATACTTGAACTCAACTTGCATTCCTGGGAAAAACCCTACTTTTGTCATCAAGCAAACAGATATATATACAACCAGACTCAGTCTGAGAAAATTGGGTGGAATATTTTTGTGTCTACGGTCATGAGGGATACTGATCTGTCACTTTCTTTTCCTATAACGTCTTTGTCTCATCTTGGTGTCGGAGCAATGTCAGCACACTATGGTAAGTTGAGAATTGTCCTCTTTTTCTCTATTTTCTGGAAGAGTTTATATAGAGCTGGTATTATCTCCCCCTTAAATGTTTGGTGGACCTCACCTATGGAGCTAACTGGGCCAGGGATTTTCTTTGTTGGAAGGCTTTTAACTATAATTAAATTTCTTTAATAACTATAGTGCTACTCAGATTCTCTCTTCCTTTTTTAACCCACTCAGGTTATCCATTCTTGAATGAGCTTGATAGTTGGTGTCAAGGAATTTTTCCATTTCATTTAAGTTGTTGACGTTATTGACAGAAAGTTGTTCATAAAATTTCCTTATTATCCATTTAATGGCAGCAGGACCTGTAGTGGTGTTCTCTCTTTCATTCCTTATACTGGTTATTTCTATCTCTTTTTTTCTTGATTGGTCTAGCCAGAGGTTTATTAATTTTATTGGTTTTGTTTTTAACATGATCATTCTAGCTGTTCTTTGCAGGCAGAGAAGAACAGAGGCAGACCAGTCGGAAGCTACTCTAAGAATCGTGTCAAGACCCAAGAGAGAGGGGCTTGGACCAGGAGCTAGCAGTGGGAGAGGACAAAGAAGTGATCATATTCTGGTATATTATGAAGGTGGAGTCAAGAGATATGACAAGAGATCATATATGGATCAAAACTGGGAAAAGGATTTAAAAAGAAAGAAAGAAAGAAAGAAAGAAAGAAAGAAAGAAAGAAAGAAA
>NW_027398369.1:0-760 GCF_003265705.2 Callorhinus ursinus
GTACCCTCTATCCCTATACTCTGAAGAGTTTTGATCAAGAAAGGATGCTGTACTTTGTCAAATGCTTTTTCTGCATCTATTGAGAGGATCATATGATTCTTGTTCTTTCTTTTGTTAATGTATTGTATCACGTTGATTGATTTGCGGATGTTGAACCAGCCTTGCAGCCCAGGGATAAATCTCACTTGGTCATGGTGAATAACCCTTTTAATGTACTGTTGGATCCTATTGGCTAGTATCTTGGTGAGAATTTTTGCATCCATCTTCATGAAGGATATTGGTCTGTAATTCTCCTTTTTGATGGGGTCTTTGTTTGGTTTTGGGATCAAGGTAATGGTGGCCTCATAAAATGAGTTTGGATGTTTTCCTTCCATTTCTATTTTTTGGAACAGTTTTAGAAGAATAGGTATTAATTCTTCTTGAAATATCTGATAGAATTCCCCTGGGAAGCCATCTGGCCCTGGGCTTGTTTGTTGGGAGATTTTTGATGACTGCTTCAATTTCCTTAGTGGTTATAGGTCTGTTCAGGTTTTCTATTTCTTCCTGGTTCAATTTTGGTAGTTGATACATCTCTAGGAATGCACCCATTTCTTCCAGGTTATCTAATTTGCTGGCATAGAGTTGCTCATAATATGTTCTTATAATTGTTTGTATTTCTTTGGTGTGGGTTGTGATCTCTCCTCTTTCATTCATGACTTTGTTGATTTGGGTCCTTTCTCTTTTCTTTTTGATCAGTCTGGCCAGGGGTTTATCAATCTTG
>NW_027398369.1:860-11806 GCF_003265705.2 Callorhinus ursinus
TATAGGTCTGTTCAGGCTTTCTATTTCTTCCTGGTTCAATTTTGGTAGTTGATACATCTCTAGGAATGCACCCATTTCTTCCAGGTTATCTAATTTGCTGGCATAGAGTTGCTCATAATATGTTCTTATAATTGTTTGTATTTCTTTGGTGTGGGTTGTGATCTCTCCTCTTTCATTCATGACTTTGTTGATTTGGGTCCTTTCTCTTTTCTTTTTGATCAGTCTGGCCAGGGGTTTATCAATCTTGTTAATTCTTTCAAAGAACCAGCTCCTAGTTTCGTTGATCTGTTCTACTGTTCTTTTGGTTTCTAGTTCATTGATTTCTGCTCTTATCTTTATGATTTCTCATCTCCTGCTGGGTTTAGGCTCTATTTGCTGTTCTTTCTTCAGCTCCTTTAGGTGTAGGGTTAGGTTGTGTATATGAGACCTTTCTTGTTTTTTGAGAATGGGGCTTGTATTGCTATATACTTTCCTCTCAGGACTGCCTTTGCTGTATCCCAAAGATTTTGAACAGTTTTGTTTTCATTTTCATTGGTTTCCATGAATTTTTTAAATTCTTCTTTAATTTCCTGGTTGACCCATTCATTCTTTAGTAGGATGCTCTTTAGCCTCCATGTATTTGAGTTCTTTCCGACTTTCCTCTTGTGATTGAGTTCTAGTTTCAAAGCATTGTGGTCTGAAAATATGCAGGGAATGATCCCAATCTTTTGGTACCAGCTGAGACCTGATTTGTGACCTAGGATGCGATCAATTCTGGAGAATGTTCCATGGGCACTAGAGAAGAATGTGTATTCTGTTGGTTTGGGATGGAATGTTCTGAATATGTCTGTGAAGTCCATTTGGTCCAGTGTGTCATTTAAAGTCTTTATTTCCTTGTTGATCTTTTGCTTAGATGATCTGTCCATTTCAGTCAGGGGGGTGTTAAAGTCCCCCAATTATTGTATTGTTGACAATGTGTTTCTTTGCTTTTGTTATTAATTGCCTTATATAATTGGCTGCTCCCATGTTCGGGGCATAGATATTTACAATTGTTAGATCTTCTTGTTGGATAGACCCTTTAAGTAGGATATAGTGTCCTTCCTCATCTCTTATTACAGTCTTTGTTTTAAAATCTAGTTTGTCTGATATAAGGATTGCCACCCCAGCTTTCTTTTGGTGTCCGTTAGCATGGTAAATGGTTTTCCACCCCCTCACTTTCAATGTGGGGGTGTCTTTGGGTCTAAAATGAGTCTCTTGCAGACAGCATATGGATGGGTCTTGTTTTTTAATCCAGTCTGATAGCCTGTGTCTTTTGATTGGGGCATTTAGCCCATTTACATTCAGGGCAACTGTTGAAAGGTATGAATTTAGTGCCATTGTATTGCCTGTAAGGTGACTGTTACTGTATGTTGTCTGTGTTCCTTTCTGATCTTTGCTGCTTTTAGGCTCTCTCTTTGCTTAGAGGACCCCTTTCAATATTTCTTGGAGGGCTGGTTTCGTGTTTGCAAATTCCTTTAGTTTTTGTTTGTTCTGGAAGCTTTTCATCTCTCCTTCTATTTTCAATGACAGCCTAGCTGGATATAGTATTCTTGGCTGCATATTTTTCTCATTTAGTGCTCTGAAGATATCTTGCCAGTCCTTTCTGTCCTGCCAGGTCTCTGTGGGTAGGTCTGTTGCCAATCTAATATTTCTACCATTGTAGGTGACATATCTCTTCTCCCGAGCTGCTTTCAGGATTTTCTCTTTGTCTCTGAGACTCGTAAGTTTTACTATTAGATGTCGGGGTGTTGACCTATTTTTATTGATTTTGAGAGGGGCTCTCTGTGCCTCCTGGATTTTGATGCCTGTTTCCTTCCCCACATTAGGGAAGTTCTCTGCTATTATTTGCTCCAATATACCTTCTGCCCCTCTCTCTCTTTCTTCTTCTTCTGGGATCCCAATTATTCTAATGTTGTTTCATCTTATTGTATTGCTTATCTCTCAACTTCTGCCCTCGTGATCCTGTAGTTGTTTCTTTCTCTTTTTCTCAGCTTCTTTATTTTCCATCATTTGGTCTTCTATATCACTGATTCTCTCTTCTGCCTCATTTATCCTAGCAGTTAGTGCCCCCATATTTGATTGCACCTCATTAACAGCCTTTTTGATTTCGACTTGGTTAGATTTTAGTTCTTTTATTTCTCCAGAAAGGGTTTCTCTAATAACTTCCACGCTTTTTTCAAGCCCAGCTAGTATCTTTAAAGTCATGATTCTGAACTCTAGGTCTGACATCGTACTAATGTCCACATTGAGTAGTTCCCTGGCTGACGGTACTATCTCTTGTTCTTTTTGCTGAGGTGACTTTTTCGTCTTGTCATTTTGTTCAGAGGAGAATAGATGAATGAGAGAACAAAATGCTAAAAGGTTAACAACCTCCCCAGCAAATATTCTCTATACAATTCAGGAAAGACCTGAAACCAGGGGAAAAGAAAGGGAAAGAAAGAAAAAAGAAAGAGAAAAGAAAGAAAAAAAAAAGAAAAAGATAAATACAAAAACAGAACAATATGAAAAAAAACGAGTATGATCAAATATGATTAGGCTAGTGCATAGATCAGTGCCACACACTAGATTTTGGGTGTATTTTGGTCTGTTAGAAAAAAGTGCCTCCTAAAATTTTAAAAGAAGAAAGACTTACATATGTACAAAATAAGGGTTGATACAATGAAGAGATGGAAGATGAGTGTAAAGGTGAAAATTATAAAAGATTTTATAAAAGGAATTGATACGATAAGAAGTTGTTTGAAAAAAGAAAGAAGATTTAAAAAAAAAAAGAAAAAGAAAAAAAAGGGAGAGAATGTGATCAGGCAGGGGACTAGAAAAAAGCCATACACTAGTGATTTAGGGTATATTTTGATCTGTTAGAAGAAACTGTATCTCAAAATTTTAAAGAGAGAACAATTATATATATATATGTGAAAAATAAGGGTAACTACTATGAAGGGATAAAATATGACTCTAAAAATGAAAAATAAAAAATGTTTTTTTTTAAAAAAGGAATTGATAAGATGTTGGTTGAAAAAGGGGAAAAGAAAAATTAAAAAAACCGTTTAAAAAAATTAACTTTGAAAAACTAATGAATCATGGTAAAAACAAGCCATGAATTCTATGTGCAGTATTCCCCTAGCGCTGGAGTTCTCCCGTTCTCCTTGATCGGTAAACTTGGTCTTGGCTTGCTGGCTGTTCGTGCTGGTCTCCTGGGGGAGGGGCCTGTTGCCGTGGTTCCCAAATGTCTTTGCCAGAGGCGGAATTGCCCCGCCCTGTCGGTCCGGGCTAAGCAATCGGCTTGGGTTTGCTCTTAGGAGCTTTTGTTCCCTGCAAGCTCTCGGTACAGCTTTGGAGGACCAGGGTGAAAATGGTGGCCTCCCAATCTCCACTCAGAGGAGCTGAGAACTCGGGGCCCGCTCCTCAGTGCGCCCCAAGAGAAAAGCAGTCACTCCCATCTCCCTGGTCTCCGGCCGCACTCCGTGCTCACCTGGCCTGTGACTGAGCGTTTCGATCTCTGCCACCCGACCCCGTGTGGAGTCTCCAAACCCAGCAGATCCCTGCGGTGTGCTCCGCGCCGCTCCTCCTGGGGGAGGGAGGGGAGTCTCCCCAGATTTGCCACTTGTTGTGTCCCTGCTGGAGGAGCAGTGGCCCGACTGGGCCACGGATCAGTTTATGGCAACCCCGAGCTGAGAGCCCGCACCTCGGCTCCGTCTCTGCAGCCGGCTTCCCCGCTCCGATACCTGGGAGCTCTGCTGCGCTCAGGCACCCCCGGTCTTTCTGTGACCCTGAGGGTCCTGAGACCACACTGTCCCGCGAGTGTTCCACCCCCCGCTTAGCCACTGCAGCGACGTCCCTCAGCGGAGCTGACTTCTAGAAGTTCCGATTTTGTGCTCCGCGGCTCTAGCACTTGCCAGAAGCGGCCGAGGGAGGCCCCCTCCCCTGCCCTCTATCCTCCCGAATATCACCTCGGATTCACTTCTCCGCACGTCCTACCTTCCAGAAAGTGGTCGCTTCTCTGTTCAGAGAGTTGTTGCTACTCTCCTCTTCGATCTCCTGTTGAGTTCGTAGGTGTTCAGAATGGTTTGATTCCTATTCAGCTGAATTCCTGAGACCAGGCGAAATCCAGGTCTCCTACTCCTCCGCCATCTTGCTCCGCCCCCTGTTTTTTACCTTTTGAAGACTATAATATGAGCATGTTAGTTCTATGTAAGGACTCAGTTAAGACAGAAATATTAATTCACTTAAGATGTTATATGTATGTATCTCTCAATAAAATGAGCCCCCTAAAATTAGATCCTTTCATTTAATAGTATATTATTTTATTTTTAAAAAATTTTTATTAACATATAATGTATTTGTTTCAGGGAATAGTATATTATTTTCATTCTGAAGTTAGGACTCTTAGAATGGAATTCAACTAAAGGTGAAAAATATTGGACATAAATTTCTATTCTAATACATGAATTAGATATTTAAATTATTATTATTAAAAACTATCAACATTCCACTTACTTCTGGAAAATTTCCTACTCCAGTGTGTATGTATCCTCATGGGCACACGCATGCACTTCTGTTCATGGTCTCATTTGTGCCCCTATTTTATGTGTCTCTGCATTGATGTGGTAGAAAAAAATGCATGTAGCATAAGTGAATAAACCCATTACCTGAGCAAAGTTTTTGACAATTAAGCCCCATCTTAGCCATTCTTGTTCAGGCTTGTAGTTTTACACATAATGTTTGTTTTTTTTCAGGACAAGAGACTTTTGAATAAGTTAGGATACCACATCAGGAGCTTAATTTCACTACGGCCTTATTGTAACTAGATTAGTGCACATTATACAATGTTAAAATCACAATCCTAGAGACAATTTTGACTCTAAAACAATCTTCATGAATGTATTCTTGACCTCCTTGTTCCTCATGCTGTAGACCACAGGGTTCAGCATGGGGATGACCATAGTGTAGAACACGGATGCCATTTTGTCTGTGTCCATGGAATGACTGGAGCTGGGCTGTAAATACATGAAGATGACTGTCCCATAGAAGATGGACAGTGCAGTGAGGTGGGAGGCGCAGGTGGATATAGCCTCCTGATATCCTCCACTCATCTTCAGGATTGTGATAAATATGAATATGTAGGAAATCAAGATAACCAAGAGAGCAAAAAAGATGTTGAAGCTCACTACATAAACAAGAACCAGCTCACTGACATGTCTATCAGAGCAAGAAAGAACCATGACTGCTGGAACATCACAGAAAAAGTGATGGACTACATTGTTCATACAGAAAGAGAGACTAAATGTGTCTCCAGTGTGGATAGAGGCATTTAGGAAACCATAAATGTAGGAACCTATGGCCAGACGAGCACACACACTTGTCATCATGGTGGTGGTGTAATGGAGGGGTTTGCACACTGCTGCGTAGCGGTCATAGGCCACTGAGGCCAAGAGATAATTTTCCACAGTGGCGAAGGCTGCAAAAAAGAACATCTGAGCAGCATATGCATTGTAGGAGATGACCTTGTCTCCCACAAGTAACCTAGCTATCACTTTGGGAGTGACAGTCGTAGAGTAACAAAAGTCCACCAGAGACAGATTACTGAGGAAAAAGTACATGGGAGTGTGGAGATGGGAGTCCAACAGAATCAACATGATAATCACCAAATTCCCAACCAGAGTGATGAGGTAGATGAGGATGAACATTATGAATAAGGGAAGCTGCAGTTCCGGGTCATTGGTTAGCCCCAGCAGGAGGCACTGTGTCACTTCTGCCCTGTTATCCATCAAGTTGAGAACCACAAATGCTCTATGGCTATAAGAAGAAAGAAATAAAGAAATGGGTGATAAACAAAGAAACTTATCCTGAAAAGTGTACATACAGCATGCAGTATTTCATTAGAGCAAGACTGTATTTCAAAATTCTCTGGATAAAACATTAGCTTGACATCAAAAGTTAGTGTAAAAATTACATATAGATTTACAAACTGTTGACTCTGAAGTATGGAGCATCTCCTCAATTCTAAAATTTTATAAATTTATAAACTGAGATTATAGAAAATTAACTAACTTGATCAAGATGGCTTGTCCAGAAGGAATACGTCTGGCAGTTCTCTTTTCCCATGTCTAGTAAAAGCAGATACTTGCATTTTGCTGACTTGCCAGGAACTGCTGTAGACACTGTAGGTGTACAGACCGTCCCCAACTTACGTTGATTTGACTTAGTGATTTTTCAACTTGATGATGGTGCAAAGGTGATACACATGCAGTAGAAACCATACCTCAAATTTTGAATTTGGATCTTTTTCCAGGTTAGCGATAGCAGATGCAATCCTCTCTCCTGGTGCTGGGCAGGGGCAGTGAGCCACAGATCCAGGTCATCCAGGTGATCATGAGGGTCAACAACTGATACCTTTACAACCATCCTGTACAAGGTCAGCCATTCTGTGTTTCACTTTCAGTACTGTATTCAACAAATTCTTGAGATATTCAATGCTTTATTATCAAGCTGGCTTTGTGTGAGATGATTTTTGCCCAACTGTACACTAATGGTAAGTGCTGAAGCATGCTTAAGGTAGGAGAGGCTAAGCTATGATGTTCAGTAGGTCATATGTAGTAAATGAATTTTCATCTTACGATATTTTCAGTGTACAATGGGTTTCTAGGGACATAACCTCATTGTAAGTACAAGAAGATTTGTATATTCATCACATCCTCTCAAGAACATTGTGAGTTTGATTTGTAATTATGTTCATTTAAATTATGAAATACAGAGGGGTACCTGGTCAGCTCAGTCGGTACAGCCTGCAACTCTTGCTCTTGGGGTTGTGAGTTTGAGCCCCACAATGAGTATAAGATTACTTTTAAAAATCTTTTAAAAAGATGAAAAGAAAGTAAATTATGATGCCCAGAGATTGAATAATTTTTTATATTTCAAATGAATATTAATTGACAAGCCATGCTTGGGCCCAAGCCAACCTTTGAGCACACACTGAGTGGTTCCTAAGGTGAGAGTCTAAACTATATTTGAATCAAATTGAATTTAACTCAGTACAATTGTTCATTGTCTCCATTGGCCCAAATTCATTGAGGTTTCCTAGTGAAGTATCCAAGAGATACATGCATAGTAGATGTGGTGGGGCAGTGGAGCAATAGGCGGCAGGATAGCCAGCAGTGGCAATCTGATGGGAAGGCACAGTACCGGACGTAGAGCTTAGGCTCCAGGATGAAGTATATAGCAGCCCTACCACCATTTACTTTTGAGGAGTCATTAATACTAACCTAACTTATCTGAACCTCTTATTTCCATCTGCAAAAAATGTAAGACAGTAATGAGACCTATATTATAGCATTGGTATGGGACTTAAATAAGGTAATGTTTAAAAAATCTGGGTGATTAGCACAGTCTGATGAGCTATAATATTATTTTTAGAATGGGATGATTGTATTTACCTTGCTTTGGGAAAAATGGGTCACACCCTGTAGGGCTTCAGGTGTGTGTGATGTATGAAGTCTTAGAGTCTCTTCAATTTGCCTTTTCTCACACACAAGGGCCTTGGAGATTTTCTGTGATCTCCAGGATTTCTCAGTCTGTTTTCATTTCACCATGCAATTGGCTTCCCCAACAGGTCCATGCAGGCCTTCTTTTGCTTAATTTCTTCCTTGAAATCTATACCTTAGCTTGGATGACAGCCCCCCACCCCACCCCAGGGTAACTCATTCTTTCTCTCATGACCACTATCTCACAGCAGAATCAGAGATCAAGAGTTTCTTCAGCTTGCTGATCTGTTTTAGTGGTAAGTTCCATGTTATAAAATACTTATTTGAATCTGTTCTTCCTTAGAACAGTACTGTAAATCTATCTGTTCACTTGCATTTGAAGTCTTGGAAGGGTATCCCTCTTCTGCTAACTATTAACATTTTTCTCCTAAACTTTTGCAACTTCCCTGTACAAGCCTGTCCCATGACGACATTGTTTGCCAACCTTAACATACACGTCCACTTGGAGCCTAGTCTATGTTCTATAAGCAACAAGAAAGTCTTTATACGTCAATCTGTATATGTGTATACAGTACATAGCATTATTACTCCTCATTCACCTTTGTTGAACATGAGGATTTGAGATGTTCTAAAATTACACAGCTAGCTTGGGAAAGAGTCAAGATTCAAGAGTTAAATCCACTTTCTGGGTAATCAAAAGACTCTGCTTTTAGACATTCAGTGTCACCATGTATGGATGTGCTGGTAACAATAAGCCTGAGATTATAAGGGAAACTTTAAAATGCCATTTGGGGGCACCTGGGTGGCTCAGTTGTTAAGCATCTGCCTTCGGCTCAGGTCATGATCCCAGGGTCCTGGGATCGAGTCCCACATCAGGCTCCTTGCTCCACGGGAAGCCTGCTTCTCCCTCTCCCACTCCCCCTGCTTGTGTTCCCTCTCTGGCTGTGTCTCTCTCTGTCAAATAAATAAATAAAATCTTAAAAAAATAAAATAAAATGCTATTTAGATCTTGTTAAATCATATTAGAGATTTTGTAATTAAAGATTATTTCACTTTTGCAGTTACTTGTCTGTTTGTTTTGCTTGTTTATGTCCAATGAGAAGCCAGCATTTCATGAACAGGATGAAATCACCTCTTGATCAATTACAGAATCATCTGTGGCTATTTTGTTCATATCTTCAGGAAAGTAGAATGATGTTTCATAAGTATCCGTAAGCTCCCTTCTGATGGAAATTTTGACATTTACACCCCAGTCTCACCTCAGTATTTTGGAAAAACATTGAAAATACCTTTTTCTGTCCTCAAAGAACTTGAAATAGACGGAGCTGCCCCATCACTTTTGCATGGATTACACTTCTCTTTTTTTTTATTGTTATGTTAATCACCATATATTACATCATTAGTTTTTGATGCAGTGTTCCATGATTCATTGTTTGTTCATAACACCCAGTGCACCATGCAAAACGTGCCCTCCTCAATACCCATCACCAGGCTAACCCATCCCCCCACCCCCCTACCCTCTAGAACCCTCAGTTTGTTTTTCAGAGTCCATCATCTCTCATGGTTCGTCTCCCCCTCTGACATACTCCCCTTTTCTTCCTCTCCTGTTATCTTCTTCTTTTCCTTTTTTCTTAAAATATGTTGCGTTATTTGTTTCAGAAGTACAGATCTGTGATTCAACAGTCTTGCACAATTCACAGCGCTCACCGTAGCACATACCCTCCCCAATGTCTATCACCCAGCCATCCCATCCCTCCCACCCCCAACCACTCCAGTAACACTCAGTTTGTTTCCTGAGATTAAGAATTCCTCATATCAGTGAGGTCATGTGATACATGTCTTTCTCTGATTGACTTATTTCACTCAGCATAACACCCTCCAGTTCCATCCACGTCGTTGCAAATGGCAAGATCTCATTCCTTTTGATGGCTGCATAATATTCCATTGTGTATATATACCACATCTTCTTTATCCATTCATCTGTCGATGGGCATCTTGGCTCTTTCCACAGTTTGGCTATTGTGGACATTGCTGCTATAAACATTGGGGTACATGTACCCCTTCAGGTCCCTACATTTGTATCTTTGTGGTAAATACCCAGTAGTGCAATTGCTGGATCGAACGGTAGCTCTAATTTCAACTGTTTGAGGAACCTCCATACTGTTTTCCAGAGTGGTTGCACCAGCTTGCATTCCCACCAACAGTGTAGGAGGGTTCCCCTTTCTCCACATCCCCGCCAACATCTGTCGTTCCCTGACTTGTTAATTTTAGCCATTCTGACGGGTGTGAGGTGGTATCTCATTGAGGTTTTGATTTGGATTTCCCTGATGCCGAGTGATGTTGAGCACTTTTTCATGTGCCTGTTGGCCATTTGGATGTCTTCTTTGGAGAAATGTCTGTTCATGTCTTCTGCCCATTTCTTGATTGGATTATTTGTTCTTTGGGTGTTGAGTTTGATAAGTTCTTTATAGATTTTGGATACTAGCCCTTTATTTGATATGTCGTTTGCAAATATTTTCTCCCATTCTGTCGGTTGTCTTTTGGTTTTGTGGACTGTTTCTTTTGCTGTGCAAAAGCTTTTTATCTTGATGAAATCCCAATAGTTCATTTTTGCCCTGGCTTCCCGTGCCTTTGGCGATGTTTCTAGGAAGAAGTTGCTGCGGCTAAGGTCGAAAAGGTTGCTACCTGTGTTCTCCTTTAGGATTTGGATGGACTCCTGTCTCACGTTTAGGTCTTTCAACCATTTGGAGTCTATTCTTGTGTGTGGTGTAAGGAAATGGTCCAGTTTCATTCTTCTGCATGTGGCTGTCCAATTTTCCCAACACCATTTGTTGAAGAGACTGTCTTTTTGCCATTGGACATTCTTTCCTGCTTTGTCAAAAATAAGTTGACCATAGAGTTGAGGGTCCATTTCTGGGCTCTCGATTCTGTTCCATGGATCTATGCGTCTGTTTTTGTGCCAGTACCATACTGTCTTGATGATGACAGCTTTGTAATAGAGCTGGAAGTCCGGAATTGTGATGCCGCCAGCTTTGCTTTTCTTTTTCAGTATTCCTCTGGCTATTCGGGGTCTCTTCTGGTTCCATACAAATTTTAGGATTATTTGTTCCATTTCTTTGAAAAAAGTGGATGGTATTTTGATGGGGATTGCATTGAATGTGTAGATTGCTCTAGGTAGCATTGACATCTTCACAATGTTGATTCTCCCAATCCATGAGCATGGAACGTTTTTCCATTTCTTTGTGTCTTCTTCAATTTCTTTCATGAGTATTTTATAGTTTTCTGAGTACAGATCCTTTGCCTCTTTGGTTAGATTTATTCCTAGGTATCTTATGGTTTTGGGTGCAATTGTAAATGGGATCGACTCCTTGATTTGTCTCTCTTCTGTCTTGTTGTTGGTGTATAGGAATGCCACTGATTTCTGTGCATTGATTTTATATCCTGCTACTT